>NC_090185.1:30182669-30482669 GCF_024679245.1 Pseudorasbora parva
AAGTGACTCATTAAGAGTTTACAAGGCAATCACAGAGACTCAGATTGGTACCAGCTGTAGAAACCATTTTTATATATGTACCAGAAAGACGTATATAGAGTTAAAGCTCTAGCCAAAGGCATTGCACAGGCCTGTTGAGTTGATTCTGGCAACTCACCTCGTTGTAAACTGTTGTGTTGGTAAAGCAAGCAGCCCTAGACCTGATCCCAGCTGCAAATGAGTGACGTTTCGCTTGAGTCACGATAGGGAGTGGTCTTCCAAAATGTAATTTCTTTTTTTCGTTCCAGTTTGTTTTGCTTGTAAGGCTCTTTTCAGAGCACGGGACGTTCTAAAGCAGATCTCTTGTTTTATGGTGCTCTGTGCTGATGATGTAGTAGGAGACACATGCTAGACTGTAGTTGCATCATTTTTTTTTTGGGCATCTTGACTCATGAATATGTCTGTTCACATCCTGTGGACCAGACGGGGCTCAAACGAGTGCTTCCCTTTGCACGCTGCATGCAGTGGCACGTGTTGGAAGCACTTTCATTATATTCACTTTCCCCCCGGCCCCGATTTTCGCCTATGTCCCTTGAGGTGAAGTTGTTTGGCAAGGAGAAGGCTGGACGCCCTTTTATACGACACGTAATGTGCAACGGTTAGCAAAGGGCGCAGATAGACCAGTGCTTCTGTCTGTGATGATGAAATAGAGGGATACTGTACTTTCCACAAGGTCAAGTCACTGGATGAAGAGAGGCATATGCCATCTGCCGGTTCATCTGCTCATGTACGCATCGTCCTCCTTGAACCAAGACTCACTTTAGGCTGTTTGCCATTATAGGGGTGCCTCAAGTCCGTGTATTAGGTCCAATCAAATTTCAGAGGGAACAGCCTCACACAAGCACAGACATGCACACCCACAAACACACAAGCTGCAGGGAAAAATCCTTGATGGAAGAAAAAGTGAGAGAGTGTGTGGTCGAGCGAGCCCAGTAAATGAAAGCCATGCTCACCCCCCACAAATGTGTGTGTGTGTGGATCGGTGAGGGTGGGTGTGATTGAGGCACACATCAGAAATCTCCTCCCTCCCTGGTCACTATACATCCTGGAGGACTCCTCGCACTGTCTATCACTCAGCAGAGGCACACGGTGAGCTCAAGAAGTCCTGACTTGACACCAGTAGAAGAACCAGCAGCAGCCGTCTTAGAGAAATCAGGCAGCATCCCTTCTCGATTGGAGCAGAGCACCATGGCAGGCAGCGCTGTCCTTCACTTGGGCTTCCTTCTGACGCTTGCAGGGATTCTCCTCCTCGCATGCAGCTCCGCACAGAGAGTCAGAGGCAAGTTCAGCACCACGGTGCTCGCATTGTCATGCCCTCGTGCTTGTTTTTTGTGATGCACCTGTTTGTGTTTGATAAATTCTTGTATAATTAGGATAGTAATGTGAAAGTTGCAGGTGTTAAGCTCAAACTACAGTACAAGGTTCATTATCAATAACCTATTGTTGTATTGCAAGGTACCCTAGACCAGTCATTGATTTTAATTGTTATACTTTTTTAAGAACATGCTATGTATTTTGCACTTGCAGGTGCATTTGGGCATGCATGAGCAGAACTGAGTCTGTATTATGAGAATTATATGCAGAAGTCAGCCTCGCATGATTATATTTGGGGCGAAGCCAAACTCTGCAAAAAGAGGGGGAAAAAGGATAGCTGGAGCCTAAAAGGTGCTGGAAAATGAGACATGTGCAATCTATCTGGCATTCTCCAAAGTCTAACTTGAGAAACCTTGGATTGTTTTGTCTTTGCTGGTTGCAAAATGATATTTAATTCTGATAGACTAAAATGAGAAACAATAATGGTTACCTCATGGTGTATGCAGCTGGCCAAAACGTAAGGTTTCTTTTTTGTGTGCATGTATGTGTGCGTGTGTATAGTCCATAAAGGTGTTTGATTGTGTGTGTTCTAGTCCAGTGCATGTGCGTATGCAGAATGAATACATTGCACCTTGGCATTTGTGTGTGTGTCCTTCTCATCCTTCTCGGTGCCAGAGTTGCATATGTGGCTTGTATCTGTGCAAGATCTCATGCCCCCAGCATCCCTGTGTGCTCAGATTAGCTCCGGCATTAGTAATACAAGCTCTCGGTTCGCTATCAGCGCTCGTTCATCAGCTATTAAAAACCACCTCCATCTCCAGAGAGGAAGAATGTCTGCTCTGGCTCAGGGCCCTTTCTCTTGTACTGAGCGTCATTCATCACAGCTAGTCAATCAGCCCAGCAGCGTTCTGTGTTTATATTTCGTTGGCCAACTTCGTTTCCTTGTGGATGTTGACTGGACAGAAAGACAGCTTAAATTACTGGGTGGGGATGAGTTCAACAAGTGTGAAGACATATTGAAAATATATCATTCTTGCTGAAAAGAAACACACTTATCTGATCATCCTGGTGTGGTTTGCTGGTTTTAGAGTGGTTTTGGGCACTTTTCAGCTGGTTTTGCTTGGAGAACACTTCTGTGAAACTGTTGTACAACAGCTTGGTCAAGTTAGAAGACCAGCAAAACCAGGTAGGATAAGCTTGGCCAGACTGGGAGACCAGCTAGACTCAGTTGCACAAGCTTGGCCAGACTGGGAGACCAGGTAGACCAGGTTTGACAAGCACCAGGCTGGGAGACAAGGTAGACCGGGTTGGACAAGCTCTGCCAGTCTGGGAGACCAACTAGACCCGGTTGGACAAGTTTGGCCAGGCTGGGTGACCAACTAGACCCGGTTGGACAAGCTTGGCCAGGCTGGGAGACAAGCTAGACCCGGTTGGACAAGCTTAGCCAGGCTGGGAGACCAGCTAGACCCGGTTGGACAAGTTTGGCCAGGCTGGGAGACCAGCTAGACCAGGCTGGACAAGTTTGGCCAGGCTGGGAGACCAGCAAGACCCGGTTGGACAAGCTTGGCCAGGCTGGGAGACCAGCTAGACCCGGTTGGACAAGTTTGGCCATGCTGGGAGACCAGCTAGACCAGGCTGGACAAGTTTGGCCAGGCTGGGAGACCAGCTCAACCAGGTAGGACAAGCTTGGCCAGACTGGGAGACCAGCTTAACCATCTTAAACCAGTTAAAACCAGCAAACCATCCTAGTCTTGTTTAGGTTTTTTTTTTTTTTTTTTTTTTTCTGCATGAATAAACTTGATTGATAATTGACGCCTTATAAAAGAAACTGAGCTGTCTGAGCTGTCTGCATGTTCGCCCGACTTAGGCATAGCTTCTACTTGTTACTGTACTTTTGTGTTGCCGTGGGGCAAAGACAGCTTAACAACACATGTGCAGGCAGCTGTACTGTAAAAGCAAGCCATAGAGGTTCACAATGCACACTGGGAACATCAGCCAAATGTTATTAGGGAAACAAACACTGGATTTCGAAATGAGCATGCGTTTAGGAATGTTGTTACCAATAAAGGGTTGTTTTAACACCACTAATAATGGTTGTTAATATCCAAAAGTGTGTAGATGAACACCTCTGAATAGTCAGAACAAGACAACGTGGATGAAAGGATTTGGGGGGTGAGGGGGAGATGGCAGCAGCTGTTGAGTGCAGAGATCAGGACTGTTGTAAATGTGCCTGAAAGACGAATGATTTGCTGAAGTATGGGAAAACATTAGATTTACTCACCCCCTCCGCGCCCTCAGGCGATTTGCTTCTTCTGAAGTTTAGTGCCATTTTTAAATCATCTCCTTGGATATTTGGGTCATGCTTGTCCTTTAATGGGGTGCGAAATAGCCTGGAGTTTTGCATAAGGACCACATTTTCTGAATTTTCCATGAAAAGTGCTGACTTAAAGAAATAGCTCACCCAAAAATGAATTAACTTTCTCTCATTGCGTTCCATTGCAAGACTTTTTTCGTCCGCAAATTAAGATGTTATGAAGAATGTTTTTGTCCATGCAGTGACAAAACAACTTTGGACCCAACTGAATTTAATTTTATGGACAAAAAAACAAACCAAAAAAAACAAACAAAGAAAGTCATGCAAATGTAAAGGCCATGAGGGGGAGTAAATAGTGACAGAATTTTCATTTTTTGAGGTGAACTAACCCTCTAAGCTTTGGTGGTCGTTCATTGTAAAGCCAAAGATCACTATTTAATTTTCTTGAATTTGCTTATTTAAAGTCTTGAACATGAAGAAGGAAAAACAACTGAAACTGTTTGAGATTGAATAGATAATTGGACTGATTTTGAATGCAGACTTGGCAAGTGCTTTGTGTAGCATGGCTGCAGTCCACAAGGAATGCTGTGAATCAACCTGACCCTTCTAGAAATCAATGTGTTTGTAAATTATGTTTTAAGTGCCAGACGTCCAATAAAAACTGGACCGTATTCACGCAAAAACTAAAAACGAACCGTATCTGACAGAACACAGCTTGGGGCAGGGTTTTGGCTCTGTCTGAGCCTGGAAATCATTCAACATCAGAGCCAGGAAAGAGCATGCATGATTACGCTTGTCAGTGGTGTCAAATGAGATATACCTTCCCCCTTTGCTTCCCCTTAATATCTGTGCTATCCGCCCACCCTCTGCGTTTCTGGCTTTTTAAGGTAAAACATCAAATCTTTGTATTCAAAAACATATGAAAAAATCAATCCAAGTGACTGGAATCTAAATTTTCAATTGACTTTGGTGTGCAAAACACACTCAGTGCACAACGTGACTAAAAACATATTATTAGTCAAGTTATTGAATCCATTAGGAACGGGTAAGTTGAAATGTAATATAAGAATTTGGCATGTTCATTTTGTACTAAGAATGTGTTTGTCTTCAAGGAAAACCACCAGATTGAGATGTTTTCAAATGCTTTATTATACGACCAGCATGAAAAATGTGTTGGTGTTTTTTCTTGCCTTGACTATTGAGGTTAAACCATTGTCCAGCCCTTCTCCACTGGTATGGTAAAACTCTTGTAACTGCAAAGCGACATTTTACGATTCTTGTCAGATGTAAAACCATTAAACTTCGGGAACGGAAAAAATCCCTCGGCTACGGCTTTTAAAACCTCTGTGGTGACAAGCTGGTGTGAACAGATAAACCAACAACACTACTCCAACCGCAAGTGTCCAGCCTGTTCGTGACTCAGAGCCTTGGCCTCGGTCTAAAGCTACATTGACATGATTTAGCGACTAAAAAAAAAACATCTCAAAGAAACAAGACTGCGCCTCCCTTTTAATTCATCAAAGTGATACAGTATATTGTTGCAATGTTAAAGAACACCTAAAGAGAGTGCTCTCCACTGAGGAGTTTATATACAATGATCCCAGCGAGATTCAGAAGTGTGTGTTTTTTTTCTTGTACAAATTCAATAGCTTCTCTGACCACACACACTTCTCTCTTCTGTTTGTTTAAAGGATTTCTAAAGATTAAAAAGACGAGTTACTGAATCAGCCTGTTGATTTTTCACCGTTCTGCTTCACTGTAGAGTGATTTGAAAGGTGTCGACTAAGAAACACAAAGAATAACCGCTTGCAGTTCCAGACAAAATCAGCTCATAATTCATACTGACTTCTTTTTACATCCAAAATTGACTAAAAAGTATCATAAAGGTGGTCCATCAGATGCATGCACTATATTCCAAGTCTTCTGAAGTCAATACCTTTGTGTGAGGAACCAGCCAAATTTAAATCATTTTTTACCTAAAATCTTCCCCTGAAAAGCTGTTAAAGTGCCCCAATTATGTTATTTTAATGTCTCTTCATTTTGTTTTGGAGTTCTCCTACAGCATGTTTACATAGGTCAAACAAGTTGAATGTTCTCATATTGGACATCACCACATTTTTCAATGATTCTCAAAATCCCTCCTTTCCGCTCTGATTGGTCAGATGGCTCAGTCTGTTATGATTGGTCTACCGTGTACCGCGCATTTCCAAAGCTAAATTCCCATTACCATAAATGAACTTCAGCTCCACCCGGAAGCTTCCTAAAGCTCAGCGATTGCACAAACTGTAAAGACAACAACAATGCCGTTGATTTTACCGTATCAATCCGAGTGCGAGTCCGATGATAAAACATTGGAAGAACTAGTTATTCAACCCAAACATCTATCGCAAGGATGACTTGAGCAGGACCTTTCTCAGTGATCCTTCTCATTTTGAAGTACATTAGATGTTGAAACTGTAATTCGTCACCATCGGCATTAACAAGTGCATGTCCGTCAACAAACCCATGTGTAGATTTCTAATTTATTGTATTAATAACAATCCATATGTTAGCCAAGCCGTGAATGAGGGATGTAACATAAACATTTGTAAAACAAATCTTGCTCCATTATTTATCTTTACTCAATGTAGTAAGAATGACAGACAATCTGCATTAATAGATGTTAAAGGGGTGCTTAGCAGAAGTATTTCAGTAAGACATTAATACATAATTAGCCGGAAACTTACACAATATAAAACACAAAATGACGTATTTTGAACACCAGGTACATCAATATTTATTTTAGAGGTCGACCGATAGTGGATTTTACCGATGCCGATAGCTAGGTTGGACCTCGCTTGCCGATAACCGATTAATCGATCGAAAGTTTTTAAAAAGATAATAGATTAAAATATAATAATACATTAAATAACCGGTAAAAAGCAGTGCTGAACTTTATTACAAGAAATTAAAAAAGTACTGAACCATGAAAATGTGTTAAATTTCATATGTAAATATGAAATTATTAAAATGAGTTCTAACAGAAAAAAAATTCTACAGTAAATAACTAAAACATTAAAATCTTACAAATAAATGTTTCTTAAGCTATAACCTAGAAACAAGTGTGTAAATGTCAGGTAACAAACTACAAATGACATTTGTGAACAATGATTTATTTATTTAGCTAGCTTACATGAACTAAATGCATTATGTAATGTACATTTTACAGCATGTATTAATATTCGATCAATACAATTCTACCTTAATCATTCATGTTAGTTCATAGTGCATAAAAAAAGGTTAACAGATAAAACTAACAATGAATAATACTTCTACAGCATTTATTAACCTTACTTAATATTACAAATTGAATATTGTTAAATCCAAACAGTTAGCTTTTTTTTAGAACACAGCGGTTTTCTTATCAAAATAACAACATATGTATTGACGTCTAATGCGTTTATATTTCTGTTGGATGCATGATACAGTTTCTCACATCAAAAAAAGTTTCTCAGTTACATCGTTTTAAATGCTTGAGGTAACCGTTGCTGCTAATATTAGCGTCCTGTCAGCCTCGACGACAAAGTACATATACTGCTGTTCTTCCCCTGCTAAAGCATCTAGTCAACAAATCAATTACTTTATAATGATTTGGCAACGTGTACTGAAGTGTTCTGTATTCATACCGTTTCTCTGTTGGTGTTTTAAACGCGCGTCAGATGTGTCAGTGCGCTCTGTGCAGCATGAGCTGTGAAGCGCGCAGCCTCACTCACGTGTTAATGTAAACAATCAGTGATAGGTTTTTATTTGGCCTCTAGAGGCCGCTCTCGCTGTATATAATGCCAGCAGACCCTGCTCAGAGCTCTCGTAGGTAGAAAAACTATCGGTATTGATTTTTGCCGATAACTGATTGTTCCACCAATCAGCTATCGGTGCCGATTAATCGGCAAATCCGATGAATCGGTCGACCTCTAATTTATTTATACTAACAGGTTGTGATTCTGCGGAGCAAGCTAGTCCAAATAAACTGACCCATATTTCAAGAGCAAGTGTTTTGTGAATCTCGCTTTGAACTCTGAGATTTGAGAGCAGCCGTTAGTAACTGTCAATTTTTGTTGGTCCAATCAATGACCAACATTTGAGGGCTGGCCATTGATTGGACGGACAACATACAACATAGGCAGGTATTATGCAAATGTCTTTTCTAGTGACGTAGAACCGAAGTTGATTATTTCTTTTGAGAGACAACAACTATATTTATTGTGCACTTTCGACTTTACAACTTTGCAGAATGTTTACGTTCACAGTCAGCTATATTACACACTGCATGAAAGGGAATATTTGAAAAACCATAATTGGAGAACTTTAATTCCAGAACCACTGCAACTGAATCAGTGAGTTGACCTCAAGAGCAGAAACAATGTCGTTTTCATTGAGTCTGTTCTTTTTGATGCACTCGTTAATCCAGTTCCATTTGCGAATGGATTAATTAAATCATAAAAAAGACTAAAAATTCACTGATTCAGTTCTTACCTTCAACTTCTTAAATCAATGGATCTGGTTACAGCTTGAGCTACCGGCTTACTAAAAGGAAGATATTCCATAAATAATTACTTAAATTTATCACGCAAAGCTGTCTTATGGAAACTTGGTGTAATACTGTTCACTTTCACTGTGCTTTTTTGGTGGTAACTGTGAATGAACTGTCGATTTGCATGAAGATTGTTCATACATCTAAATATTTAGCTTTATAGACGTCAAATGATTGTCAAATAAGTAAATAACGGCAGAGTTTACATTTTTGGGGCGAACTGTCTCTTTAATGAGCCTGATTAATGAGCTCTCCGGTTAAGTTGGTGCTTCATTGTGACGTTGACAAATTGGGGAGATGAGCTTGACCTGCCAAGCTTGCAATTACTTATAAAGATAAATACACACATCACTTTCCAAAGGCCGAGACCAACTAGCTTAAATCAGTTTAAAGAGGACGTTTCGTGGCCTCTTTAACTCAACGTAATCGTTAAACAGTTTTGATTGATGGCGAAAAGGTGGAAGCGGAAAAATCTCAACAGCCTGGTGGCTTATTGGATTTAGAATAGGCCTGAAACTGACTCGAAACATTTTCCATGCTGCATATTATCCAATGAAATGCCAGTGAAAGATGACGCTGGCATAAAAGGAGGTAATTTATAATGAATTGCTTGGCGCGGTTATGAAAAGATAATGATCAGAGCACTTGAAATGTGTGTCTGTGTCAAATTTTGAAACTGTACAAAGCCTCAAAGGCTCATAATTCTGGTAAATATAATGCTGCTGGAGGTTCATATGCTACTGTGCTTTGAGTGAAGTGATGAGGAGCTCAACTGTGAAAGCCATTGTCCTTGATTTACCTCAATAAATACTTTCATGGCACACACTTTTGCACTCCTCAAAAGTGCGCTCCTCCGCACCCCTTTGGCCACATAAATCAACAAACCCCATAAAGTCGTAAACCCCATCCAACACATGGGAAACATAAAGTCTTACTCTTAACTCTTTAAGTAATTAATCACTTATTCATTGCAGTGCTCTGAAAGTCGCAATTTTTGTGCAGTTGCTTTTTGCTGCCATTGAATGTCAAACAAAGAAATACAGAGCGTTTGAAGAGTTGCAGCACTGTTTCTTAAGCCAATTAAAAGTATTTCAAACCCTTTTTCCTCCACACAGTAAGAAGACAGAATATGAAGGTTCGGATCAACGCCACTGGGGATACCATAGTTTTGAAGTTTGTTCGGCCCAACCCTGACATCAAACTTGAGGGTTACATCTTAGGCTACGGTTCCAGCATGTTCTCCAAACAGTTCATCCAACTTCCAGAAAACGGAGAACCCTATGAGACCGAGATTGGTGAGTTCCAGTATAACCACACTCAGATGCTTTTTCACTCAAGAGCCTGAAGGAAGCCCACAAAACAATCACTAATGTTGTTTTGTGGGTTAGCACTGAACAGGAGAAACCACAAATGGTAGCTTCCCTGACCCATCAAAACCACCGTCTTGATTTGTACACCTATATTTGCGCCAACTCATCCATTATTTGAAAACACAAACTGTAATTGAACCCAAAATGAATGCTATTTGTTAAAGCTTTGATAACCACAGCATTTGTCAACACAGAAAAAAATCCACAGATCACGTTTGACAAGGTAAAAAGGTCCCATATTACTCCCAGTAAGGCTAACCACAGTTATAATTTTTTTTTGCCTGTAAAATAACTTCCTGTTGTCCATTCATCATCATTCTCCTGGGAGCTACAATCCTGGAGTTCATTCTGAGGAGGTTAGGGTCAGGTCAGAGGGTCCCTAAAGCTAATGTAAGTTTTTTCTAAACGGGCTCATGCCAGGTGCTTCATTTTGTTTCTGCTGGTTTAACAGTGTTCAGTTGCTTGTGGATTTATTGCGTGATTAGGCCCAGTCCACCAAAGCATTTTTAGCAAGCTGAAAATGCCATCGCTCTTCTAAAAACCTCTTGCTGCACATGACGGCGCAGCAGGTTTTTTTTCAGTTGAGATGCTATATGTGCTATTATACGGAATATTTGCAGAACTCAGAGGTGGACAAAGTACACAACTCTATTACTTGAGTAAAAGTAAAAGTACTACTGGTCAAATATTACTCCGTTACAAGTGAAAGTTGTAAAAACAGATTTTTACTCAAGTAAAAGTACAGAAGTAGTTGTTTTCAAAAGTACTTAAGTATCAAAGTAAATTTCCTTTTTTATGACAATGCATTATTTTATTATTGTTGTATAAATGCACACTGTCATCATGGTTTAAGACCAGTTAGTCAGTGATGGAGTCAGTGATGCTCCATCTGACATACTACCATACGACTAACTTAAACTAATTTAAACACTTGTATATAAGTTACAAAGCTCTTTACAAAGCTGCTGTCTCTTTAAGGCTGAATGCATGGATCCAATACACTGATACACATCTGATATTCTCCCATCTTTCCTCTTCTCTTTCTCCCAGATTTCTATATTTTTTATATTTTATAAGACATGCACCCAACTATACAAGTCTTGTTTTTTGTTTTTTTTACTGAAACATACTTTCAAAGTATGGCTATGGATGCACACAAAAAAAGTTCAAAAAAAGGTTGGGAAAATGTATATGACCTTATAAGAGTGATTCCTGACAGACTGTCTGAAACAACAACAACAAAAAAACTTTTAAAGATGGAAGAAATCATCCTCCGACTTTCAGAGCTGCTACAGAAACGACTTTCGACCTAGATAGAAATGTAGTGGAGTAAAAAGTACGATATTTGTCTTTCAAATGTAGTGAAGTAAAAGTCATGTTTCCAGAAAAAATAATACTCCAGTAAAGTACAGATACTCAAAAAGTGTACTTAAGTACAGTACTCAAGTAAATGTACTTAGTTACTGTCCACCTCTGGCAGAACTCTTAATAGAATCTGACATCACAGATTTATTCCAGTTTATTTCTGAAAATAAAATGTGGATACAATGTACAATATATATGTTCTGGCTTTTTTTTTCAAATATAATTTTTTCCGTTATTAATGACGTCTGTTGTCGCTGTACAAGCAGGATGTGGCGATTGGTTCTTTGGTATTTGTCCCGCCCCTCCTCCACTGTGATTGGATGGCTGGGGAAAATTTTGAGTGCTGGGTTTTACACAAAGTTGAACATTCTTTACCTCTCGGCCCCCGGTAAAAAACGTTGAGTGCTCAGCAACCTTGTCATGCTGCTGGCATTTTAACCCTTTCACACGTACAATCTCACCGATGTGATCAGTCTTGGCTGGTCCCTGAGGTGTACGATCACACCAGTGTGATTAGAAAGGTCAGTGAATCGCGTGATTAACTGCTAAATTCAAATGTGCTTTTGTGCATTGGCTTGTCACATACAACAACTATTCAATGTTTTTAACCGCATAATGTTTATTTTAGGTTTCAGACATTTAAATATACAGAAGTTCTTGCAAAAATATACATTTAGAGTTTGTAAAATACACACTAATGTCTATGGAAGTTGCAAAGATGAGCCTTTCCATTATAATTAGACAAGTTTTAACCATATCCGATACACATTGTGTACGTAACTTTAAAGTTTACTCTATGCTTCTCTCCGTTCTAATTTCATATATTTCGGGAGAAGTGAATGAATTCACATGTTGGAAATCCATTCTGATTCTCTGAACTCGTGGCCACATAGATATGTTCTAAATAACGGTCGCCTTGAAAAACTTACACTGTGGGGTCAGCAAGGATATTTTAAATGTACGTGTGAAAGGGTTAAAAAATTTAAACAATTGGATAAATACACAAGCCTTGAGAAAAAAAAAAGCTTAGATGGACACACAACCTTAATGTTTAAAAACAATACAATTTTAACAACACTGTTAAATGTAACCTTCGCTTGTAGCATTTAAAACAATAATTTTAGTTTTTAGTGTTTTATATTTATTTCAACAAAGTTATATTGAATTTTACAATCTGGCATTTTTCAGTTATTGGCTATAAAATTACAATAAATTTCAGGTTTGTATAGAATTTTAACATTGGCCGTTTATCAGTTTTTGGCCATAACATGAAAATAATGATCAGCTTTGTGTAGAAGTTTAATATTAGCCATTTATCGGTTATTGACTTTAGTGACTATATATTATTTGTTAGTGTTGTATATAATTTTAATATTGGTCATTTTTCTATTTATCTATGGAAGCTTGTTTTCGCCAAAAAATAAACAAAAAGGGTAATTGCAACTTTATATCTCGTAACTCAGACTTTTTTCTCTCAGAATTGTGATATAAACTACCAGTTCATAATTCTCAAAACTGGACTTAATAACTCATAATTGTTAATATCTTAATTGGTAATAAGTTAATATCTTACAATTCTGAGAAGACAAGTAGGCTATAAATACTTTTTTCATACAATTGCGAGTTACAAAATAAGAATTCCAGGACATAAACTCGCAATTGCAAGAAAAATTCAGAATTGTGAGAAAAAAAATGTCAGAATTGTGAGTTTATATGTCATCAGTTCTGACTTTATATCTCTCAATTGCGAGTTTATGTCCCGCAATTCCGATTTTATAACTTGCAATTGTAAGTAAAAAGACAGAAAGTCATAATAATCTTTTACTTTTTTTAAAAATGTTTTATTCCAAGGAAACAATCTTCTATAGTTATAGACCTTAACATGAAAACAATGATCTGCTCACCAGTGTCGGCCAGAAATGTAATGTCCTTGAAAATCCAATTCTGGCGACTAGTGTTGACAACAAACATGTGATTTAAGATTGTAGCGTACAAGGTCTCAAGAGTCAAAGTCTTTGAAGTTCTCCACAATGGAAAGCACTGACACAAGCAGAACAAAATTATACATCAATGCTTATACCCTTATCCAGAAACTCGCAAACAAAGAATAGTTTGTTCCATAAGGAAGGCCCTCTGAGTTATCCTCTGCAGTTCAGCATAGGAATACACAGTCACATCATTATTCAATATTGGCCGCGAGCTCAGGGATCATTGCTCTTGAATTTACAGTGTGTGCGGAGATTTCAATATGATACACGTGCACAACAGATGTCCGAAAGGCGAAAGCAGTTGTTGGCGTCTTCCCAACCTGACATGCCACATGCACATGCACTCATAAATGTCCAGATTGTTGTGGACTTTGGGACTGGCAAATTTTGTATCACCCTAATGAGTTTGTTTTGTCTAAATGAGTTTTCCTGTGCACATATTCATAACTGCGAGAGAGGCATAAATAAGAAAGTTATCACCCCAGCAAATCAAATTTTGGCAGATGTGCTGTTTAATTCGGTTACATTGGAAACACGGATGTTTAGCAAACCGTTGTCATCACAGGACTTTAAACTGTGTGAAAAGCTTCACATTAATCACCTAGAGACATTTTACTAAACATACGTTCACAGAATCTTTTGGAATTGTGGGTCAATGACAAATAAGAGTGTAGAAGATAAAGAAAATTATGAATATTTTTACAGATTCACATTTTAACACCATTTCAAACTAAATATTCAGTTGAATGAGTTGTGTGGTCATCTGGTGTAACAAACAAAACAATTGTCATACATTCTAAATGTGTAAATATATATGAATCATTTACAATCTGAAACTAAGTCCCCATGTCATTAAAAAAAGTCAATTTATCAGATTTTATGAGACTTAACTTTGACTCACAGGGCTCCTCCTTTTGTTGACGCCTTGTTTTTTCTTGCTTATTTAGTTTATGTTCACCATAAAAATTGCCCTTTTTTATGGTTTTGTTTGAACTTCTAAATAACTTGAGATACTTGCTTTCACAGATGCTGAGCCCAAGTATCTGGTGGCCGTTCAACCTATCCCAACCAACGACGTTAAGAAGCATTGCACAGGTAGCATTTATTAAAAAGTAGCCTACTGGCAATCGAAAAAGTCTGTGTGTAGTGGAAAATATGCAACAGATGTGCTATTGAACCAGTGGGAATGTTTGCAAACCTTCACTCAGCATTAGCTAGAAAGCATATCCCTCTGCTAAATTCGATTACCTGTTTGAAACAGGTAAGGTGAACCTGGAAAAACCTCTTCACCTGGTGATCGATTCTGTCACGCCGACATCTGTGCTGCTATCCTGGGGAACCTACTTAAAGACACCCTATGAGGGAAACATCATGAACGACTGCTTGGAGGACGGGTGAGTTACACACAACATCTGGATTTCACTTTTTCCTCCACCAACATGTTCCATATGAGTGTCCTAAATCCCTAAGGAAGACTTAATTTACTTCACTTCATATTTAGGGACCATTTAACCTGAAAAACATGAAAAAGAAATATAATGAAATACCATGTCTCCAGTATTTAGGGGTCCCATCCTCAGAAGCATTGCAGTGCACTGCAGGTTTTTATTCAATGTTCTCATTGCACTGACAGGGTACTGGATTTATGTCGTATAACCGAAAGAGCCATTCAACGAGTGTGATGTTTTTCTACACAGACGCAAAAAAAAATGTGTGGGATATGGATCCCTGCCACTGCAGGTGTAGTGTGTGTCTACATGTTTAAACGCTTTTTGAGGATACAGGCACTGTTGGGACGCACTGACATACTCCCTAAATCGCTCTGGTTTTCATATAGAGAAGTATGTGAACCTTTTTTCCCTCTGTTAAGGGGAGACTTTTGGAAAGGCCAGTGGAAATGATGACCTGGACTAAAACAGTTGGGAGCTAAAGTCGTGTACCAGTGCTCTTTATAAACCTAACATCAGCCCCTTTGTTTAAAGCCTACTATGGTGACAGAAAACCAGTTTACTAAGTAATGCGTTAACGCATGCGATTAATTCACAGTCCTTAACACGGTAAAATAATTGATTGAGGCATGTGAACTTGCATCATAAATGTAAATTATGTCATGCAGTTAGATGATCTTAGAAGTCTGTAAATGCATGGCTTTGACCCGTTGTGGTAATTAACATGTTAATTTACATTATTAGTTAATATAATATGTTATTATATATTATATAGATGCAGTAATCATTATTAAATGGGTTAGTTCACCATTAGTAATACATTAACTCATGATGATCTGTACATTAGTTAAGCATGAATTAAAGCATATTAGGTGTCCCCGACTAAGGATTTACACATTCGAATCAGAATTTTCGAATCTCTCTATGTTCGACCGATAGTCAAATCATCTATGTTTGTGTAAACCATAGTGTAAACCGAAAAAAATAAACGGTAAAAACGGGTTGGGAAGGGCAGGACACTAGTCAGCAGGAGGCTAAGTCCTTCGGTTGAGACGTTAAACCAAGGTCCCGACTCTCTGTGGTCATTAAAAATCCCAGGATGTCCTTCGAAAAAAGAGTAGGGGTATAACCCCGGCATCCTGGCCAAATTTGCCCATTGGCCCGTGTCCATCATGGCCTCCTAATAATCCCCCTCTCCTGATTGGCTTCATCACTCTGTCTCCTCTCCACCAATCAGCTGGTGTGTGGTGAGCGTTCTGGCGCAATATGGCTGCCGTCGCATCATCCAGGTGGATGCTGCAGATTGGTGGTGGTTGAGGAGATTCCCCCTTCAATGTTAAGCGCTTTGAGTGCCTTGAAAAGCGCTATATAAATCGAACAGATTATTAAGACTATTTTTATTTTACTTTACACACGGCACACAGCCACCACTTTTAATAAAGTGATCAAAACTATACACTACACATTCGTAAATGAACCGTTTTCTCATAACATTTAAAAGCCGCGATCGAAACACAGAACATCACACAAATATATAAAAGAACATTTTGATAAATAAACCTAAAAAAATACCTGCCTAGAGAGGAAAAGAACACTTTGAGTGCGTTTATATGCACGTTCTTAAGCCGATTGTGCCTAAAGCGGGTCTCACACCGGACTGAAGCTCAGCGCCGTGTCTCAGGGATCTCACACCAGGCAGACGTGAACATTACGCACCGCGCACAAGCTCAATTTTGAATCGACTTCTGACAGAAGAGCTGCACGATGAGTGTAACTTGTAGTACAGGGTGAAATCAGTATATACATTCATGATTTGAGGGAAATAAACATTTAATCGCGCGGACAGGCGTCGAATGCCGCCATCGGTGTATATGTGTTCGAATTTCAAAGGCGCGACACGTTTTTATAACACTAATATTGAGCACACCCATATTGCCAAAATGGTATGATCCTCGTTTCATAACACCCGTGAAGATTCGACCATGAGATCAGTGGTCGAATCCGGTCCTGCATATCGATGCATCGACTCTTCGACTATTAGGGGTCACCCCTAAAAAGAATAGGAAGAATCATCAGCAAAACTTGAAATGGCTCAGTGATTTACTACAGAGAAACTGAATCCTATCAAATATTAGAGTCACTGTCACTCAATGGTGGATCTGGTGAAGAAACTGTCAGAGATCAAAATATGTTAAAATTGATAGTTCTGAGAAAATGTTTGAGATGTCGAATATGATCCAGATGCTGAATGTACTGTGAAATGAGCTCTGACGAGGACAGTGATGATGGTATAAAACATCTGCTCAAACTGAACCCTTCCGAGCTCCAAAAGGTACAAAATATACTTTATTTTTATGATTCTGTAATTGCTACTCTTATAGCAGGAGAGTTTTATATCATCGCGACCAGATGTCGATCCGTGTTAGACATAGATCCAGGTCGATAAAGACACGACTATGTAATTATCGTTGGCAAAATATTCATGCATTTAAGATTTAAGCTGCTAAACTTTTCTTAAAGGGTTAGTTCACCCAAAATTGAAAATTATTTCATTAATTACTCACCCTCATCTCGCTGGACACCTGTAACACCTTCGTTCATCTTCAGAGCACAAATTAAGATATTTTTGTTGAAAGCCGATGGCTGAGAAAGGCTTCAAAAAGGCCTCCATTGGGATTCAGTACATTTCCACTGACCCACTCACAAGACCCATAAAGGCACTAAAGACGTCGTTACAAAGTCCATCTCACTACAGTGGCTATACAATAATTGTACCAAGCGGCGAGAACAGTTTTTGTGCGCAAAAAAAATCAAAATAATGACTTTATCTGCCAAGATATTGTCTTCCGTGTAGGTCTCGGACGTGAACTCACGCGATAGCGGCGCTCCTCCTCTTCCGGGTCATGTATTCGCTATGATTCGAACGGCGGAGCTGCGTCATATTCTCGCGCATGCGTCGAGTTCACGTCAATAATTTGGTGGATTATGTCGTTATTTTGATTTTTGTGCGCACAATAACTATTTTCGTCACATTGTAAAACTATTGTACAGCCACTGTAGTGAGATGGACTTTGTAATGAAGTCTTTAGTGCCTTTTAGGGGTTTTGTGAGTGGGTCAGTCGAAATGTACTGAATCCCAATGGAGGCCTTTTTGAAGCCTTTCTCAGCCATCAGCTTTCAACAAAAATATCTTCATTTGTGCTCTGAAGATGAACGAAGGTGTTACAGGTGTCCAACGACATGAGGGTGAGTAATTAATTAAATAATTTTCATTTTTGGGTGAACTAACCCTTTAAACTAGTTCAGACAACCAGGCAGACTACATCAGAGATGGCAGAAAGAGACTCATGATACGTTTTCAGTGGATTATTAATTCCAGTGCATGTTTGAAACACAAACTCTGTCATATCCTGTGAGCGTTTCTGAGAAACATGAGCCCTCGTGCATCGAGCTATGTGTAATAAACTCTGAACAGAACATCAAAACATCCCACTGCTGAATGGCCAGATGATACCCAAGCTACATTTCTTGGCTGGATAAATCAAACCAGCGTCTCGCTAAAGTTAAGATAGATGAGGACTGCAATCACGGTAAAGATGATTGCAGTGACGTCCAGTAAGCACGTCTGTTATATTGATTCACAAACATGTGGTCCTGGTTGGTATGGCAACTTAACATGTCTAAAATCTGAACAGGCTCTTTGTTGCTGCATGGTACACATACTGTGAATTCTGAAAAAAATCAAAAGGTTTTTCATGGGTGCTTCATGGGTGCATCCATTTATGAAATGTCCTTTTTTGGAAATCACCCTTCAAGCTGATAGTTTTCTTTGCTGGATATGGCAAATTATGACAAAATCAATGTGTTAAACCAGATAAATGGTGACTGCTTAATTTCACGTTAAGTGTTAGAATTAGACATTTTAATCTATCGACAGCCCTACTGCCTCATTTGGTGATTGATTATAACTAGCCAAAACTAGGATGCACAAATGTACCTTTTAGATAACCAATGTTTCTTTGAACCCAGGCATTACACCATTCGCTATAGAGAAAAAAACAGGAAGTGGATCTACCAGACCTGCCCCACCTCTGATACGGTAATCGACAACCTCAAGCCCAACACACCCTATGAATTTGGCGTTAGATCCAACAAAGACGAAAGCAGTGGAGTGTGGAGCAAGCCAGTGACCCACAACACCAACATGGGAGGTAACATATACCCTAAACATCCATTCAAAGTTATTTTGAGAAGTTGAAATATAAATCTAACTTGCATTGCCACTGTTTTGTTTTCAGACAAAAACATGCATATAAACTACAAGCCCAAAAGACCCATTGCCAAGACTATGGTATGTAGAGTTGTTTCATAACAACTTGTATATAGTATAAATGACAACTTAATGACTTTAACATGCAAAGCCACATAGCATGCACAACTTTAAGTGTTTTTTTTTATGTTGCCATTATTTAATTCAAACCATGTCCACATTATGAGACAAAAGAAGACAAAGTTGGCTTTGGCGCCACAAGACAACAAAGCAAATTTGGTCTCACAAAAAAAGAGATTCAGCGGTGGAACCTTTTGATTTGGGTTAAGAGTAACCAACAGGTGAAATCGTTGGCAACACCGTGATAATGATCCCAAACGCATTTTGTCCTTTGCATATAAGCTTAATAATGCCTGAACCTTGTCCTCGGCCCATCTGTCATATTTTTTTTTTAAACTCCATTGTTGATTCGAACAGCAAGCTACTTTTACTGCACACACCACAACAAACATCTAAAAATGGTGGTTGAAATTAAAATTCTGTGTGGAGTCAACCAATCAGCATTGTTCGGCGCCCAAGTCCCACCACCGAAAGTTCCTGAACTTTGAAAGAGTACTATCTCTCGAGCAGAGACTTTCTGAGGGGGGCATTTTTAACCAGAACTTCATTTAGACCCCGTGGTCAAAACACACTTAGTAGCTGGGGAGAGTTCATGTGGTGGAAATGCAGCTTAATATAATGCTAGCACTCTATTATCTTACTTTTTGCCCTGTTCTCTTCCATCCCTGCTGAGCCTGGTTGGCTGGTCTAGGCTTGCTTAAGATGGTTTAGCTGGTTTCCCACCATGCTTTGGGAAGATTGCCTTTGTAGTTTGTTGTCCATCCTAGTATATTTATGAATTGTCATGGACATAAAGAGCTGTGCCTGCAAGCAAACACTTTCTCACGTATTCTCAATCTCTTGAGTGAAGAATCCAGTTGTTGGCATGTGTATGTGCGTAAGGTACTCAATCTTCTCAGCGGAGGCAGGACATAATACGTGCCTGTCAAGGCATTTCCAAAACACTTTAGACACAGTGGAGAGACCCTGATTGCAGAGATCTTATACATGATATGAAGACATAATGCTGCTGTGTTCTTTCACTCAACACTTTGTTTTTAAAGAAGGTCGAAAAAATATGTATAACCCTTTTTTTTACAGGCTGGACCTCACAGCAGCAGCCTGTTACATCCTCGACATGGTAAGACCATCAACTACTACTTTTAAGAATTGCCCCTTATGCAGTAAAGAAAACAAGAGAATTCTCTCATCATTTGTTCATCCTAATGTAATTTCAAACTCCCATGACTTACTTTCTTCTGTGGATCACAAAAGAATGCACACTGCTCTTTTCCATTAAATAAAAACATATAATGAGGGCTGTCAAACTTTAAAAACAAAGCACTGTTGTAAAATATCAGGGTCATTTTAAGTATTCAGGTGGCTTTGTGTGAGGAACGCACTGAAATTTAGGTGAATTGTGTAATTTCTGTCAACCATTAGTCAGTCAAACAGATAGCTCAGCCCCCGAACTCACGCCATTGGCTGAGGCAGGGTTTGCCATGCTGGGCTGGGGCCTATTGCACAAAACTAAGATAAGGGTTTAATCTGGGATATTTGGGTGATTTTGGCTCAATTTATCCGCTAATATACAGTTATCTTTCGTTATCGTTATAGTTCTTGGTGTGAGTGTGCCTTCAGGGTACGTTTGCACGACAGCGGTGTACAAAATCTCTCATACAGATAACAAAATCATCAAGTTTTCCCGGGTTAATCCCATATCCAAGTTTTGTGCAATAGGCCCCTGGCTGTTATTCCCAAACAAACAAAGCAATGTTTTGATAGCATAGTGATGTTACTTCTTGGGAATCAAACCAACAAATTACTTGTAATTGTCTAGATATTAAACGTTTGGGTCTTTTTAAGGTGCTTTTTATCATTTTTAAATCTTGATAGCCCTTTTTTTATAGCTTGACAAATCCTGGTCACTGTACACTGCATGATAACTCGCAAGTAAGTAAGAGAAATCATGATAGCTTGTTCATTTGTGGTTTAATTTTTTTTTCAGTGTAAAATGGGTCAAACTACATGCAGTACTGCTCTTTTTCTATCGTTTGAAAGTGTTTTGTGTTGGTTTCTTCCTCCACAATCTTCATTCTAGTTATCAACAAGACAACCCAGTCAGGACTGCCCAAAAACACAGGCATTAATGGAGGTCCAAAGACATCTTTTGGTAATTGTCCTTCTCACTCTCTCTGTTTGCACTCTTCTTTCAAACAGGCCTTTATTGCAGTCAATCGAAGTCATGCTCACAGAAGACTTTTAATACTCTCTCCCCCTTAAGAGCCTTGTTGGGGATGCCTGCTCACTTTTTCTCTCAATTTTTTTTTCCATTTATGAAACATTGCATTATTTCCCACAGCTCCACCAATGGTTCAGCATGGAACTGTGGCTGCTCCAAGAGCCAATGAGCCAAAATGGCCTCATCTCCCATTGGGTAACCAAGAGAAATTTTGTTTTGAAGTTTTGCTTGTGAGCGGTCAGTTGGTAATTGCTTTGCTGGGTGTGGGCGGGGATTAAAGACATCCGCTGTTATGATTGGCTGCATGCTGGCATGCCTTGTGAGAACGTTGAGTTAGAAAGTCCTGCTCCTGCCGTGATGAGGATTCCTGACCGGTCGCCTCCACAGTGAGGAGGAAGTGTGAGAGTAAGTTTTCTCAGGGTGCTGTGAAGTAAAACCCCCTCTATGGTCACGCATGGTCACGCATTCGCGCGGTCTCTGTAGGCCTGCTCACGCTCCACCCATCAGCACCAGTCAGACTCTGTGTCCACCAATCAGCTCTCTTTCTCTCTGTCACGTTCATCTCTACCCATTCAGTCCCCTATCATTTCATCACCTGTCAATCACATCACAACTGTTAAAATGTTTGGTTTCCACAGTCCTCCATTTGTTTTATTACTGTGGCCATAAATGGCACTCTTATGTCTTTATTTCTGTCATTCTTTCTCTTTGTTCACTTAATATTTCCCATAATATTAAGATCTCAATAAGTGATATATACTCCAAACTACCCCATACATATTAAATAATAAAAATGTTATATATACAGTGGTAAAATGAACATCAAATTATGACACATAATATGGTAACAACATATGAATCAGAGTGCCATGGTATTATTATCACTGTACCATGGTATTGGCAGAGTAAGGTTATTGTATTATATAAAAATTTGAGTAGTCAATACATTTCAACCAAATTTAATCAGTCCACTATTAAGAGACTGTACATAGATTGGTATCATTACACTGGTTTTAGTATCAGCTTTTGTCATAGGTTCTCTATATTCTCTTTTTCTGAACCTCATCTTGTTTTCCATCCTCCATCTCTTTTTTCTGATTTCCTCAACACTTTCATTCATTTTCAGAGTTTTTGCATCTTGCTGGCCTTTGTTCAGTCTGCATGAAGTCACTGCATGCAGAGAAAGAATCAGTCCCATGATGTTAGTTCTAGCAGGGAAAGGCAGAATTCTGGGAGTCCCACCTCCTTTCCTGTCTTCCTCTGTCTCTGAACTCTGGATAAGCTAACATTACGACTCTCTCTGTGTTTTTCCACTTGGAGCCAAACTGATTATGAGACCAAAGTCAACAAGTTCATTCTCAACCCCCTTGACAAAACTGTCAACACAAGTGCTCAACGTCGGTAACAGACACTTAAGCATCTGTACCATCACAACTCGATGGGATGGAACTAAGAAACTCTTACAGACGTGCTTAGTATCAAACGATTCCCAAACATTCTTAACAGCATTAATCTACCGTCCACCATGTTGGATTAATCATGGTCTCAACAATCAGTCCTGCTGGAAAATCCAGGTAAAACCAGTTTAAGGTGGTCCAAACAGCTGGTACATGCTGGTCAAGATGGATCATCAGTTGTCCTACCACCTGGTGGGGCATCATAGGCCATGTTGGTTAACCTGGATTGAGCTGCTGGTGAGATGGTTAACAATGATCCATCTTCAACTGGTTGACCAACTAGACCACCTTGAGCTGGAATGGCTTAATTTTCCAGCATGGAGGGCTCATCTACTCCTTTCTCTTAAACAGATTCAGACAGCCATGTTAGAAATGACTCCTCTCAGCTGGTGGAGGTCCCTCCTGTCCTTCCCCAACACCTACCCACTAAACCCTCCCATCCTTCAGTCACCCCTACCCCTTACCATTCCTTACCCAGCAGTACCCGGACACCCCTACGCGGATACCCTCAAACCAGGGCACCTAGTGCCACTCAGATGCCACATAGTTCCTCTGGTAATTCCTATGCTTCCTTCTTATTTTTTTAAGTTGACGGTTGACAGGTAATGAGAAAATAACGTATTGCTTCAGCGATTCACTATTTACCACACAGACACTTTGGTATTTTGGTATTTGCCGTCAACCTTTGGCTACACATTCTACCACTGCGAACTTAGACTAAACATCAGAATATCAGACTTCAAAGCTTTATTCAATTCATTCTCTTCATTTTGGGTGGTTTTGGAGAAAGGTGATATGCGGGAAATTAATGGATGTTCAAACCACGTTTCAATCAAACCCAGTCATTTCTGTAACTTCAACCACGAACAGACATTATTTCACACTTCGGCTCAATGGATTACAGGAAGAGCTGTCTCTAGTCAGTGTGAGCGAGACGGCCAGTAAAAACAGCAAGAACTGGTGACATCAGTTCACATAATCCTCTCATTTATTTGCTCTGTCAGGCAAGCTATCACAACTGTCCCATCGGTGTATATCATGTCTGTGTTATTGTCTGAAATCACAGCTTTCCTGTATACTCCCCTACACCATGTTTTGTCTTCACAGGAATGCACTGCTGCACTTTACTGCAATCACCAACACATCAGATCTAGCCTTACTGTAGTCAGAACAATGGCATTATTATTGTTAAATAATAGTAGGCTAAATTCAGTCATAATAAGATTTTATAATTAGGTTAAATTATTTAATTACTGACAAGTATCAGTAAAAAGAATGTTAAGTTTAATTATTTATTCTGTTTACTGAAATGTTGCACTGTTAGCTTAGCAACATGCTACCACAAGACTATTGAAATCACTTATACACTATATTGCCAAAAGTTTTGGGACACCTGCCTTTACATGTTACATACATTTTAATCCCATTTACATACCATTCTTAATCTGTAGGATTTTATATGGAGTTGGCCCATCATTTGCAGCTGTAACAGCTTCAACTGTTCTGGGAAGGCTTTCTACAAGGTTTAGAAGGGTATTTATGGGAATTTTTGACCATTCTTCTAGAAGTGCATTTGTGCGGTTCAGGCACTTATGTTGGAATGAGAAGGCCTGGCTCTCAGTCTCCGCTCTAATTCATCCCAAAGGTGTTCTATCGGGTTGAGATCAGGACTCTGTGCAGGCCAGTCAAGATCCTCCACATCAAACTCGCTCATCCATGTCTTTATGGACTTTTGTTTTGTGCACTGGTGCGCAGTCATGTTGGAACAGGAAGAACAAGTTGGGAGCATGAAATTGTCAAAAATGTCTTGTCATGCTGAAGCATTGAGAGTTCCTTTCACTGGAACTAAGGAGCCAAGCCCAAGCCCACACCATAATCCTCCCTCCACCGAACTTTACACTTGGGACAATGCAGTCAGGCAAGCACCATTCTCCTGGCAACTGTGAAACCCAGACTCATCTATCGGATTGCCAGAGAGAGTAGCGTGATTCGTCAAAACAGAGAACACGTCTCCGGCAATGGAAACCCATTCTATGATCTGAAGGCCACACAAAGTTTGAGGTCTGTAGCTATTGACTCTTGCAGAAAGTTGGCGACTCCTGCACACTGTGTGCCTTAGCGTGCGCTGACCCCGCTCTGGGATTTTATGTTGGCTACCATTTCATGGCTGAGTTGCTGTTGTTCCCAATTGCTTCCACTTTGTTACAATACATGAAAAGACCTGCCGGTAGAATATTTAGTAGTGAGTAAATTTCACAAATAGACCTATTGCACAGGTGGCAACCTATCACAGTACCACACTTTAATTCATTGAGCTCCTAAAAGACAAATTCTTGTATATGTGCTTGATTTTATACACCTGTGGCCATGGAAGTGATTGGAACCACTGAATTCAAAGATTTGGAGGGGTGTCCCAATATTTTGGAAATATAGTGTAAGTCGAGTCTCTATTGCACTGCGTGTGAAGCGTTATTTGCATAAAGTGCAATGTTGCTACTGATGGACAGAGTTCCAAATTAGTCACTTATGAGGGTGATTTTAGTTGTCTAGGCTAGCAATGCAGATCACTTATGTTGGACTGAAGTTTTGTCATTTTCCTTATGGTGAAATAATGTACAGAAGATTAGAATCAACACTTATAGAAAACCAAATTCCCTTGATAGTATGTTGAAATACAACTAGCTAACTTTAACATCTCTCATCAGCCCACAGACAGCAACACTTTAACACATATCAGCCCTTACATAATTATACAGTACCTGCCCCAGCATGCACTTTACTTCCTAGAGCTGACAAGGCATAACAAAAGCTGCTGTTGTTTTTTATCTAGGTAAGAGCCTCCGGAGAGACTCAATCTCTTCTCTTCCATCAAAACCCATCGATTCAGTCCAAACAGCGACCACCAGGAACCAGACATCACCGAGCAGACACCCTTTCTATTTCCCTAATGGCATGAGACCTTCTTCCTCCAGGCTCAGTGACTCCTCCAGAAGATATGGGGGTAAAAGACATTACTCTTACCCCTCTTACTTTAGTCTTTTTCTTTCCCCTTTTTTTTGTATTTTCTGTTTTTCTTCTTTATTATTATTTGTATTTTCTTTCTTTATTTTATTTTAGACGTATACAAATCTAACATACCTAACTTAAGAAACAACAAAAAATACTTACGAAAAATATGTGTGTTGTGCTGCATTCTCTCTTTTCAGCACAGTTATTTTGGCTGCAGATCTCTTGGGGCTGTTTTTCTTCAAGAGCCCAATTTTCTCATTTGAAACGTGGTGTGTGTTTGTGTGTGTGTGTGTGTGTGTGTGTGTGTGTGTGTGTGTGTGTGTCTAAACCAGCCATCATAGTCTGTCACACCTGACAGGTTTACTGTCAGAAAAGTATGTGTGATTTAGCCCAACGGGCACGCAGACCTCCAGCATTTGCACTAATCTAATCTTTAAAGGCCTCTCTTCCCCTCAGGCAATTGAGCGGCCACCTATAACTCTCTATGTAAACCCCAGTTTTCTTCAGCTGCTGTGCACCTCAGCTAAAACAACAATATGATGCTACCTTGGTCTTCTTTTTCTCCATAACATCCACTCTTTTCCCCTCCAACAGCGAACGGTGAGCACCATAAGGGACATTCTCTCCCCAAACCAGTCATATGGCCCAGAGCAAGACTTGGTAAACAGAGCCAACTCGTCCTCTGTGTGTGTTAGCCATCATTAACCTGCAGAAATTCTGTTTGTGGCGCAGCCCAAATGCCCATGTTGGTGTCCTTCCCATCCATAATCTCCTGTAAACTTGTGTCTGTCAATCCATCCGTCCACTCATTCACCAGTCAACCCATTTGCTCGCCAATCTGCCTGTTGTCTTCAACGTTTGTTGTCGTTTTGCAAGCTTCCGCAGATCCCATGCTGCCGCGAGCTTTATGGTGTAATTGTCAAAGCTTTTTCCCAGATTGGTTTCTCTCATTTCTAAACCATCATGGTGCTGTAGGACATTTATTTTCAAGAGTCTTTCGGAGGACACAGAAACCCACCGCAATGTCCTAAACTGTCTCGTAACATTCTGTGGCTCTTTTATTTGTGCATTTCAGCAATAATGTTTGAAACTCCCTTCTGCAGAGGACTGTAGCTGCTTCTGGTTAAAGTCCATTGTGTGCATGACTACTTGCATGCTTTATTGTAGTCACAAGCTTCCATGTGGTACGAGGTCTTTTTCAATCTGCCTTACTGTTTATCTGTGTAGCAAAAACAAAACAGAAAGGCTGAAAGATGACAAAATGTTTGTATTTATCCACAACCTATTCATTCTGATTATTATTGATGTTATTTTCAACATAAAGTTAAAATGCCAAAATTCAGGGAAAACTTTGGGACCTTACTAAAAATTGCTTTAGTGCTGTCAATTGAACTGCATAGTTGAAGCCATACAAATCAGCTAATATCACAAAAAACAGCCCCAAAATATGCGGTAAACTCAATTCACATGGTGTATCAGTTCTGACTAGACTTGGTTTTGGAAGACGCAGCAGACTTCTGCAATCTGGCCGACTTTGCAAGACACTATGACTCGACCACTGCGATCCAGACACTATATAAATTTCCATAAGTATGGTCAACTACACTAAATGTTTGGGTATTTGCCTGGTCATACTCTTCCCTATTATTTGATCTTTTAAAAACCAAACAAAACAATCCCAGGTCTGCAAAGTGATGTCACATCTTATAGCTTGTGCAAAAACAGTGGAATACAACAAAACGGATCAGTTTAATTAGCGCAATTTGTTGGCATGAATTCTCAATCTTCTGACCAAAAGCCAGAGATCTGTGGCGATTGTTGGTGGCTTTCATTAAAGAGAGGTCGTATTGGAGATTTGTTTGACAGTGACTGCCTGAAATTGTCTAACGTCTGGTCTGTCATGATACCACAAGAGCTTTAGATCATCCAAAACATCGGGCATCACCGCCGAAAACCTCAGCTACCTCTCTGGAAATTCCTTTCCTTCTGTAAAAGTATGACCTCTGTTGGTCTTTAATTTTATTTTCAGCAAAGCGTGGCTTTTTCACCTCCCAGTTTTGCCATTTTTACTCATACCACAGGGTTTTAGTGAGCTGAGCTCCGTTTGATTACCCTGTGATGAACTGAGGGTTTCACAACTGGTGCCTTGGATGTAAATTGAATCAGTTTTCCTGGGAAGGATCCACATGCTCTAGTCTGTTTGCTTTTGACTGTACTCCAAGATGGCACTGAGAACTGAAGGCTTGAAAGGTGGTTGAAGTGCCAATGGTTAGACTTCATCCATGCAATGAGAAAGAAAACAAGCAATTTTCTTTCATTTCCAATTAACTTTAAATTTGAGCAATTTGCTACTCTCATTTAACAAACCATTCAAATTGCAGGTCCTCAAAATTAAACAACCATACTCAATTGTATTATTTAGAGTATAAGATACTCTAGTTTCCATTGATCAGGAGAAGGATTTTGGGGATCTTGGGAGATTTCTTGTCCTTATTCTGAACCACAATATGTGGTCAAATACATTTATTCTATTATTCCATATTCTGGATTAACATACTTTGAGAAGCTTTCTGCTGTTGGAGTTGGATGCATTACTTACTCCATAGCTATTTACTCCATAACAGATAATAATAACATGTTTTAGAATATGCATAAGGTTTTCACATACTGGAAAGATGGAAATGCTTTCTATTTTGCTGTTATATTTCTGCGTATGGCATTAAATTGGCTTATTGGTTTTATTTACCATTCTTTTGTTATTAGGATGCCAATGTCTTAAAAGCTGAAAGCAGATTTTTTTTTTAATCTAAAATCGAAGAGGTGTCAAACTCATTTAACCCCAAGATTTTTTTGAAAGATTGCTAAAAAAAAAAGCAGCTAAACCAAGTTTAGGCTGGTAGTGATGTGTTCCACTGTTTTGCATGAGAATGAAATCTTAGGTTAAGAGAACATTATGGAAATGTATGAATAGGATGAGGAATATAATACTAATACTAATAATGCATTTTATTTAGAGGCACCTTTCAAAATACTCAAAGGGCATACACATACAAATTGCGGAAGAGAGATCCAGGTATAACAATGGATTAACAAGTGAGGAAGATCTAAGAGTGTTTGTGGCAGTATAAATGAAAGCAAGTCAGAGAAATATGAGGGTGCGAGACTGCGCAGAGCTTTAAAAGCAAACAACTGAATCTCGTACTTTACGCAATGTTTAACAGGAAGCCAGTGCAATTGATAAAGCACTGGAGAGATGTGTTCAATGAATGAGGTTCAAGTAACAAACTAGATCAACTAAAGTTGTATGAAGAAGTTTGAGCGGTAGCCCAAATAGGACAGAGTTACAGTAATATATGTGTGAAGAAACTAGAGCATGTACAAGAATAGTTGTGGTATTGGGTTTAAGAAATGGGTGAAGGCGACTGATGTTCCGTAAATGGAAATATGCGGACCGAATGACATTATTAACATCTATTTCAAAAGGTTAACTTGTATTTCAAAAGATACTATCAAGGTTGATACCCAAACTTTTAATTTAAGACATGGGAATTATGGAATTATCAACAGTAAATCGAATTTTGCCAACATAGATTAAGCGCCAACAAGAAGAATCTCAGTTTGATCCATATTTAGCTTGAGAAAACTGCACAAGAACCAGTATAATCTCATCTAAACTGTCCAAGAAGATTAGAATTAGGTTGGGGGGGGGGGGGGGGGGGGTAGAGCAGAGTGTTATCCACATAGCAGTGGAAATGAATACCAAGTGTCCTAAAAACATGACCAAGAGGCAATGGATAGATAATAAATGGAAATGCAAATAAATGGAAGGGCTACTTCTGACCTCTTACTGCTGTGTTTGGAGTTTTTGGTGCAATTTTTGACTTACCGTATCCATGCTAGTTTATTTATTATTGGAAAAGGGAATGGAGGAAACTTAACTTCATCACTTTCACTTCCATCATTTCAGGTTCTCCAGCTGCACGCCTCCCTATTCTACCAAAAAAGCCTAATCTTGTGGGCAATCCTGGAGGATTAGGTGGGTACAAAGTTCACTGAACTTAAAAGTACAACCAAAAAGGAGCGGAAAATTATTTTGCTGTAAAAATTGACCATTAGATGTAATTAAAAATGTTTTAACTCACTGGAGTCTGAGCTGTTTTGGTGTCTTTAGAAGTTGACATGTTCCTTGTTCAGTGTTAATTGGCAAAAAAGACTATGTTTAAAACAATTAATGTATTCACTCACTCATTTATTTACACAACAGACAAGATAATAGACCTGAATAAGGACAAAGATTATATCTTGAAACCCAATCTGCCACCTGTTACAGCAAAACCATCCAAACCAAAGACAACATCTGCTCCTGCAGTGACAGGTTTGTCTTCATGGGATATTTTATAATAGTCTTTAATATTCTGCTGAAGGTTAAACATTTTTCAATACAATTTCATGTGGTATATAAAATACTCGTGTGGTAACTATCTGTTAACCAATGGTTTGATATGATTGACACTGTTCATATTTGTGGTGTCCTAGCACCCCGATTTGAGACATGGGAGAACTCTTCAGTATTCAGCTCTGTTCCTGCTTCTAAAGTTGATGCCATGGGCAAAGAACGCTACATTGGTAATGAGACTTTCTTAATCCCTGTAAGCTTTGCATGCCAAGCACTCAATGCTAATTTGAGTTTCAGAGCCAAAGTGTCTGAAGTTAAACACAAATGTGTTGTTGTCCAGCTCCACATGTGGTCTATAAGACAGATAAGAAGCCAGATGAGCCCTGCTCCATCACCACGTCTCTGAGTTACTTCCCTGAGGAGGAGGGTGGAGAACAAAATGTCACCAACCCTCCAAGAACAGCCCCATCCAACCTCACCGTTGTAACTGTGGAAGGATGCCCCTCCTTCATTATTCTCGACTGGGAGAAAACTGATAATGACACAACAGGTAAGACTGAGGGCTGGATCCCCAAAGGAAATCGAATATCTTTTGGAATAGACCCATTGGTATCTGAGGAATGTAATGTGCAATATATTGTGGTGTTATGATGAAATGTAACATTGTCTTTGATTGATCAAAGGCAAGGGTTAGGGTATGACTCAAAAACAACTTGAATTTGATTAGTCAAAAACTAACCATCAACTTTGATCGGTCAAATACTAACCATCTTATGTGAATTGTCAACTTTGATTAATCAAACACTAACCCCTTAACTTAAATTGGTCAAACATTAACCCTCTACTTTGGTCAACATTGATATGTCAAACACTGACTCCTGACTTTGATTGGTCAAACACTAACCCTCGACTATAATATGTCAAACACTAACCTCAACTATGATTGGTCAAACACTAACCTTCGACTATGATATGTCAAACACTAACCTCAACTTTGATTGGTCAAACACTAACCCTGGACTATGATTGGTCAAACACAAACCATTGACTATGACTGGTCAAACACTAACCTTTAACTGGTGGTCAAACACTAACCTCATCTATGATATGTCAAACAATAACCTCAACTATGATTGGCCAAACACTAACAATCGAATATGATTAATCAAACACTAACCCTCAACTGATTGGTCTAACTCTAACCATCGAGTATGATATGTTAGACACAAACCCTTGACTATGATTTATCAAAAACTAACCCTCAACTATGATTGGTTAAACATTAATCCTCAACAATGATTGGTCAAACTTTGATGGGTCAAACACTACATTTTGGCTTTGATTGGTAAAACACTAAGGACCAGGTTTACTTCACAGGGCAAATTAGAGTGAGAGTGCAATTCCAAAATAAGCATGTTGGGAGGGGAAATTTATGTGCGTGATTTACTGACGTTGCGCAAATTAAAGAAACATTTACCAGTAAATTAACGAGCACAAAGATTAGTAAATCACCAATTTTGCATCTGAAAGGGATACTTTTCCAAATGCATATGCAATAAGTTCAGCACAAAAATAACTACGTCCATGCCTTTTCAGCACAATTTTTTCACTGCTTGTCTTTAGTAAATCCTGACAGTACATTTTTTATGATAAAAGAGGGTTTGCGTTGGCACAAGCTGTTTGTAAACCTGGTCCTAACTCTCAACTTCAATTGGTCAAAAATTAACCCTAAACTTCGACTTACCTAGCCTGACAAGCCGGACTCACATCAAGATGTTTGGTCTGGAAACTCACCATTGACAAGGGCTCAATCTGAGGGGCGGGATAAACGGTTGTCTTTCAAACTCCCTCTGCACGGCGTGCACGCAATTGGATAGCGCTACAACCAACCAGAGCCAGTTGAAAGATTAAACTTTCGTCGGCAAAACTCATAACACATCTTCCCTTCTTAAGAATGACTTCAGTGCCGTTCTTTGTTCTTTTCTCAGAGAAAAGCTTAACTCCAAGTCTTCCAGAGTCGCGGTTAAAGCGGATTCGAAAGACCGCCGTTCGACACTTTCTGTGTTTACTAGACTCACGCAAGTGCAACTGTGCCATCATTATGTTAAGCCCCGCCCACCGACTCGGGATTGGCCCGACCAGAGTTTGGCGTTTACAGCTCAGAACTGTATTGAGAGTTGCTAGACGACACTCGCGGGCCGATTAGGTTTGCTGCCGCTAGGGTGCGTCTAGATTTCTAGGCTACAACTTACCTGTCATCTTTAGTAACCCAAACTGTCAACTTTGATCTGTCAAACACTAACTTTCAAATTTGTCCAGTCAGCCCCTAACCCATTTCCTTGTCAATTGTCTTTTCACAGAATATGAGGTTATCTCAACTACAAAAGGTCCTGATGGTGAACAGGTTTCTATTCTGACCACCAACCAGACTCATACGGCTGTGGAGAACCTGAAACCAGAGAGCAGGTACAGGCTCAATGCAGAACGCCAACCTATCTATTTAAGGCACTGTACTGGATATGATAGATGTATTATTGTTAATGTGGGTGTCAAATACCAGGGGTGTTAGGACTTGCACGCATCCTGAGGTCTGGACAAGGTGTTGGATGTGTGCGCTGTGGTCTGGCTGTAGGGGAGCTGCCACGCTTGCTAGCTTTTTAATGAGGCTGAATAAAGGCTCAAGATCTGGTGACACAATATAAACCAGGGCTTCCTATGGACTGTGTCTCCAGGCACGTGGGCCTTGGTTCTGTCTCTACATCGCACATGGAGGATCCATTAAAAGGGGGCCACAGGATTTGAGTCCTCAGACTCTGCAGAATAAATATATCAAGTGTCAGGGCTCAGAGGACGGGAAATAAGAACCTCATTTTACTCAGAATTTGACAACAACCCACCAGGTTTCCAATACAGAAGTCCATTTTAATAATTTTGGATTAAGCAAACTGTCAGAGCACTGTCAGAAGCATAACATTAGATCTGAAATGAATATACTTAATGGTTTGTGTAATGTGGATCAAAGCAGAAACGTAATGTTACATCACTTGAATTTTTCTTACCTTACAGTTATGAATTCAAGGTGAAGCCCAAGAATGAGCTTGGTGAAGGGCCACCCAGTGAACCAGTGTCTTTCAGCACAGAGTCTGGTAATTTTAATTAATTCTTAGAGTAATTATATATATATATATATATATATATATATATATATATATATATATATATATATATATATATATAGTGGGTACGGAAAGTATTCAGACCCCCTTAAATGTTTCCCTCTTCGTTATATTGCAACCATTTGCTAAAATAATTTACGTTCATTTTTGTTCTCATTAAAACTGAAATATCACATGGTCCAAAGCATTCCATTTGCTCATATTTAGTAGAAGCACCCTTTTGATCTAATACAGCCATGATCTTTTTGGGAAAGATGCAACAAGTCTTTCGCACCTGGATTTGGGGATCCTCAGCCATTCCTCCTCGCAGAACTTTTCCAGTTCTCTCAGGTTGGATGGTAAACGCTGGTGGACAGCCATATTCAGGTCTCTAAATTGTTGTTGTGAAGCAACTCCTTTGTTATTTTAGCTGTGTGCTTAGGCTCATTGTCTTGTTGGAAGGTGAACCTTTGGCCCAGTCTGAGGTCTTGATCACTCTGGAGAAGGTTTTCATCCAGGATATCCCTGTTCTTGGCCACATTCATCTTTTCCTCGATTGCAACCAGTCGGGCCTGTTCCTGCAGCTGACAAAAACCAGCATGTTGCTGCCACCACCATGCTTCACTGATGGGACTGTATTGGACAGTTGAAGAGCAGTGCCTGGTTTTCTCCACACATACCACTTAGAATTAAGGCCAAAAAGTTCTGTCTAGGTCTCATCAGACCAGATAATCTTATTTCTCACCATCTTGGAGTCCCTCGGGTGTTTTCTAGCAAACTCCATGCAGGCTTTCATGTGTCTTGCACGGAGGAGAGGCTTCTGTCGGGCCACTCTGCCATAAAGCCCCGACTGGTGGAGAGCTGCAGTGATGGTTGACTTTCTACACCTTTCTCCCATCTCCTGACTGCATCTCTGGAGTTCAGTCACAGTGATCTTTGGGTTCTTCTTTACCTCTCTCATCAAGGCTCTTCTCCCCCCGATAGCTCAGTTTGGCCCGACGGCTAACTATAGGAAGGGTTCTGGTCGCCCCAAACGCCTTCCATTTAAGGATTATGGAGGCCACTGTGCTCTTAGGAACCTTAAATGCAACAGATATATATATTTTTTTTTTACCTTGGCCAGATCTGCGCCTTGCCACAATTCTGTCTGAGCTGCACAGGCAGTTCCTTTGACCTCATGATCCTCAATTGCTCTGACATGCACTATGAGCTGTAAGGTCTTATATAGACAGGTGTGTGGCTTTCCTAATCCAGTCCAATCAGTATAATCAAACACTGCTGAACTCAAATAAAGGTGTAGACCCATCTCAAGGATGATCAGAAGAAATGGACAGCACCTGAGTTAAATATATGAGTGTCACAGCAAAGGGTCTCAATACTTAGGACCATGTGATATTTAAGTTTTTCTTTTTTAATAAATCTGTAAAAATGTCAACAATTCTGGGTCATTCTGTCACAATATGGGCTGCTGTGTGTACATTAATGAGAAAAATAATGAACTTAAAGGCACAATATGTAATGTTTCAGCATTAAAAATATAAAAGATCACTATATCTATGTTATATATTTTTTTAAAGTTGTGTGTTTACATTATCCCGACAGTTCCAATTAACTTCTAAATCCAGAGAAATTAATATTTTAATTCAAAGACACGGACCGTGTCTTTATTTCCGTTATGTCGCCAGTCTTTCACGTCATATCCACGTTTGCGTCTTGCTTCCTGCGAACTCGGCGGAACCGTCAAACTCAAAGAGGAACACTGACAGACAGTATAAGGGGAACCCCCGTATAAAAAAGTCTGTATGATAATGGATCATGACTACTCTTTGCCTGTACGTTTTGCCAGCTCAACAAAGCGCAAACGTACGGGTGAAAAAAATGACCCGAGAAGATTTTGGGACAGTAGAAGAAGCAAGAGACGTGTAAACCTTGGAGAAGCCTTTGAAAGATGGCGAAATCTTCGTGACAAGCTCGGACTGCAGAGAGATGCTGATCTCGCTTGCGTTTTAATAAACAGGTCATTTAAGTAACCATTCAGCTAACATAATAATCATATAATCATAACATGCTGTATGTTTGCATATTGCATAGCGATCTTGACCACATTGAGACGCGTTTAGCTAAATACGTAATGTTATACATTTTGTATCGGCTTTTCAAACAGGCGGATTCTCTGTTTTTGGAGACTGAAAGAGCTATTTTTTTAAAAACTGATTCAAAAGTATATTTCTATCCGTATATTTGGCGACACGATGATGTCATGTGTAAAACGCAGATGGACTAGCTATTATTGGTTTTATATGTAGCTGGAGAAAAACGTTAGCTTCATAAGGTAATATGCCACTATCTTGGTCAATTAATATAAGGTGACCGTCACTTTTATCATATGTTAATACTAGCTACATATAATATTGATTTAATAATGATCTACTTATTCATATATCTCTGAGTTCCAAAATAAATGTTTATTAGAATGATTGATGAACGTGGCGACACAGCGCGTGTTCCAATAAACAACGTATTGCTGGTGCTGGTTCTCTCATTTACTGTTTTATGTTGGTAATGATAAACTAAATTGAAATGTATTTCCTTATTGAACAGTTGATATACAGAATGTTCGACAATCGCGGATGCCATGTCAACATATCTATAATTTGAGTAACTCAAATTATGATGCGCGGTTAATATGTCAACATAGCCTACCAATTTATTATGTTGGCATAGCGACCGCCCGCACAACATTCTGTCTCGCACATTATCTAACGTTACTGATAAGTTTGTTAAGTAACGGTAGCTCGCTGCTATTTCATTAGATTGACATTACATTAAAGTGAAAAGCCGTAACTAAACTTAACAATAATAGAGATGTAATATAACAATTACCTTGTCAGTGAACATGTTTTCTGCTGGAGATGCCAGATTCGCTGGTTGACAGTGGCAATAATGACAACAACTCCCATGAGCCCACGCACTTTCCCGACGTCATCAAAGTACGTCTGTTGTTATTATTTTGAATGAGTGACCCCTAGTGGCCAAAAGTTGCATACTGCACGTTTAAAGGATTTTAGCAAATGGCTGCAATATAACAGAGAGTGAAATATTTAAGGGGGTCTGAATACTTTCCGTACCCGCTGTGTGTGTGTGTGTGTGTGTGTGTGTGTGTGTGTGTGTGTGTGTGTGTGTGTGTGTGTGTGTGTGTGTGTGTGTGTGTGTGTGTGTGTGTGTGTGTGTGTGTGTGTGTGTGTGTGTGTGTGTGTGTGTGTGTGTGTGTGTGTGTGTGTTTAAAATAAAGGATCTGGCATGGAAAAGCTGATAACAATCAAAAATGCTTAATCAGCCCAATACTCAATACTAATCATTGAGACATCTCTACTTTTTATATTAAAACATATATTTAAAACATAAGATGACTTTTGTGAGGTAATTGCATATACACTTGGTATAAGAGTTGTTTTAAAACCATACAAAACCATGAATTCAAAAAGTATTTTTTTGTCACGTGTTTAAAACTGGGGCTTGGTTTCTATTTCTTTATTGCGGACACTGGCCCTTTTAACATTTATTTCCAAGATAATTTTGATCTTATCTTAAAAGATATGCCATTTTATTGTGAAATATGCCCTGGAGCTATCTGAATATGTGTTTATTATGCTCATAGTTTAACCATGAGTCATGGTATTTTAGCCAAATCCCAGAATTAGCAAAAAATATGTTTTTTAAAGTCATACATTAGGCATACAATGCAAATATCCCCTAATATCCTTGCAAATTGCTTTGCCATGGCTTGTGCAAGTCAGCCAATATTTGTGACCTCTCTTTATTCTCTTAGAGATACAGTATAATGAGTTGCTTGTTGTTAACTTAATGACTCCAGCATATCCCTATGCTGTCGTAACGTTTGGCCCCATCACTGCCTGCTGATGCACCCCTGGAGAGCTGTCACATAGCCAACCTTTCCCTGTCTTACAAGCTCACTAACAACATATAAATAAAGAACAAATAAAGATCCATATCATCCACATGTTTTATGGGAGGAGGCTTTAGTTTTAAACCTCGTCTGGCCTGCATAGAGATAGAGTCTAGCAACAGAATGGAAAGCAGGGCAAAAGCAACTAGGAAGGAAAGAGAGTCCATATGTGTGATGACGGGAAAGAAATAGAGAAAAACTGAATGATGAGATTTTACCGCCAAAGCCCCTGAGGCTCAGTCTCTCCCCTATAGCTTTGGCAGATCCAGCAGGTTAGTTCATGCCAGCTGATCTCTCTTCATAAGGGAGATTCAAAATCCGCTGGAAAAGCGCAGTATTTTCTGCTTGTTGGAATTTATAGTACTTTTTTTTTTTTTTTTTTTTGCTCAAGGCACTCTGCCCACCCATAGATAGCCAATGCAGAGTTGGCTGATTTGTGTCTGTAACGTTCCTGCGGTCTACAGATCATTTTGATCGTCTTTACGAACAGGTGGCTGTAAAACAAAACCATAATTTCTGATTTCTCCTCATTTTGAGCCTTGTTTTCTCTTGCAGCGGATCCGCGAGTGAGCGAGAACGTCTCAGGTACGTGTTTCTTCTTTGCACCCCATTTCTCTCAGGTGACAAATTCCTATCTGTTGAATAAATGGATAATGTAATGAGCAGTCCTAGTAGAGGAAAGAAAACGAATGAGTAAAGGAGCTGTGGAGACTTCCTATGAGTTCACTTGTTCCATACCAAGTTCTTAGCCAGATAAAATATTTACTTAAGAGTGGCAAATGGATAACACCATCCTCCTCCATCCCTGTTCTCAAATTAGGGGCTTGGTTGCCTTCTTGCACTCAGAGAGTTGCAAGAATGGGCCAATTTGATATTCATCTCCCTCAGTTTCTTCCTGTGTATTGTCTATTCCCCACGAAATTGAGTGTAATGAACAATGGATATAGAGAGTGAAGTCAGCCAATAGTAAGACGAGGTTATGACAGGAGCCAATGGAAACATAGACTAATGGAGCAGCCCCTCGGCTTTTAGTGTCCAGCAGGCCTTTTCTAACACGTGTATAAACAAAAATGGGTTCTGTACTCCAGTAATCTTTTCAAAAGACCACTGAAAGAAACATTGTTTTGCTCGTTCTGTGCCAGAACATAATATCTGGCCTTGTCAGTTCGTAAAATAACATCTTGGGGTTTCTCGGCATGACTTTCAGGTAAAGATGCCATTTGGACTCAGTTCCCCTTCAAAACAGACTCCTACTCCGAGTGTAACGGGAAGCAGTATGTGAAGAGAACGTGGTACCGCAAATTTGTTGGAATCCAACTCTGCAACTCCCTACGGTACAAGATCTACCTGAGCGACTCCCTCAATGGTCAGTCTTCTGGAAACTGATTTTCGGACTAAATTGGATTCACTTTATGCCGGAATAGATTATAAATTGGCAGCTCTTTTCTTCACTGTTACTTTAGGTAAATTCTACAATATTGGAGACCAGACGGGTCACGGTGAAGACCACTGCCAATTTGTGGACTCATTCCTGGATGGCAGAACGGGCACTCAGCTTCCTGCAGACCAGTTACCAAACAGACCAGGTATTAGAACTGCAAGTATTTGTGTTACTGTGTTTTTAGTTAACATATGCAACAAAATTATAATTACTCACCTTTGAGGAGTTCCAAACCCAGAACAAAGTTTTCTTGTGAACCAGTTGATACAGTTCATACAAATCTTCTGAATGATTCATTCTGAGATATTGAACTCACTCTCTAGAGGGGCAGATCATCAGTAAAAATGAATTAATTTTGGCTATTCACACATATCTATCGTATGACTTCTGAAAACCTGATATACAGTAATAGATACAGTATAGATATTAATATACAATTGATATACAAGTCACCAAGTTTACCTTTGCATCCTTCTTGAAGCTTGAAATCTTCAGTCCTCATGCAGAATTTTGCTGCATTCACACCATTTCATAATTAACACAATTATGAGATGACAACCAGTTGATGTTCTACTCGTTCATCCTCAGATTTGGAATTATGCGTTTCTATGGCACTAAAACTAAACTGACCAGCAGTGTTCAACTTGTGTTGTCAAAAATATAGATTTTTTTAATACATCTCTGTAATGCTTGCAATACTCATTTTCCGCAGAATATAAACTACTAGCTGCGCTTTCTTGCGCTCTTATCTCTCAGACAGTGAGTTGACACGTGAACCCGCCTCCCCTCACTCACTTGTTTCATTTGCTCCAGATGAATATTGTTGCTTGAATTTGGGCTTGAATTATAGACACATAATAATGTCAAAATGCCAGTCTTGGTCAGTTCAGTCAGTTACGTTTTAAGTCTTAAGTAATGTAAACAGTTGGGAAAGAAAACGGATGGGTGACTGTATAATGGATCCGCTTGTCAGGTCTTAAAGAGACAACAGCCTAATATGTGACCCTGGACCAAGCCTGCAGCAGCCCTCTCAGATACTGAAGCTTTCACGCCTCGATCGCCCCTCGGTGACCGGTCCCAGTATAGCCGCCCCTCTGTGTTTTCTAATGGACGCGAAGCAAACTAAACAATAAAATTACACTTCAAATATTTTTTCCCCAAAGTTACTTTATGTCATTGAGGGCAGTTATCATCACCATGATTTCATTCCAAGTGTTCGTTTTTAAAATAGGTTTAGTTTTAGTTAGTTATTTGATGCTATAAAAACGAGGGGTGTGACGTCATGATTGACAGCTGAGATCGACGTCTTCTCTGAGTGAGGTTGTCACTGAGGCACTAACAGAATTTTTTAGGAATTTTTGGGAGCAGATTGGAGCTTTAGCTTTAATCTCTACATTTCCATAACTGTTTATTTCACACCATCATAATTAATTGTTCTGCATCTGCGAGAGTGTGGGCGGGCTTTTGATATCGCAGCTGTACTTCCTGCTCTACTTCCTGCTCTCTACTGCGCAACTCCGGTCCCGAAATCTCTACTGCGCAGACTCGGTCCGCCGTGAAGGCCGCCTAAAATCAAATCTGGCAAGCGGAAACGGATGACGTCGAGTCGTCCATATTTTCTTACGGTCTATGCCCTGGACACACAAAACCAATTATAAGGGTACATTTTTTGACATTGAGATTCATACATCATCTGAAAGCTGAATAAATAAGCTTTTTTATTGATATATGGTTGTATATTCAGAAAATCGCAACCTCGTATATTCACAAAATCGCAAGGTCGTTTTTCAAGTACCTTATTATGACCTACATTTACGTTTTAAAGTCATGTGCCCTCTAGCTGGCGTAAAAATAGTGTCGTGTTACATCTACGTGTTACGCGTTGTCGTTACCAAGCAAAATGCATGTTCATTTTAATGCAATGTCTGGACTTTTTACCACAATTTGTCATATTTCCATTTAGCAAAAATATATTTTTTAAATTTACAACTACACCCACCCCATCCCTAAACCTATCTAGTGATTTATAGTGCATACACACTTTATGAGCACATGTGTTCCCTGGGATCGAACTCTCGATCGCATGATAACTGAGCTATGCAAAACCTGAAAAAACGCTCCTGTGCGTCGTTTTTAATTAATTAAAATATTGTCGATAGGGGCGCAACTTTAGTAAACGCTCCCATGGGTCGTATTTCAAGGAAGTGAAAAACAACCTATATAGGAATATTGATTGGAGGACATGTTGGAAAATCGCCTTTAAAGTTGTCCAAATGAAGTCCTTAGCAACGCATATTGCTAATAATAATACATTTTTTATATATTTAGGGTAGGAAATTTACAAAATTTCTTCATGAAACATGATCTCATGAACAATGATTTTTGGAATAAAAGCAAAATGTATCATTTTGACCCATACAATGTATTGTTTGCTATTGCCACAAACATGCCTGAGCGACTTATGACTGGTTTTGTGGTCAAGGGTCACATATATCAATATCAAGCTGCCACATAATGGGATAATGTTAAAAAATATATACCGGTGTATAGCTGTTTTTCCCCATGGTATCCATGTCAAAATTGTGGCCAATGCTGGGTGGCTAATAACTTAAAAAAAAGAAGTTAATGTCAAGCCCTGCTCTCTTGAGACATTCACCATGTTGCCCTTATCAATTATACTTTTTGCTTTCTCTTTTGTTCTGTAAATTCAGACATACTTCTTTTGTCACATAATGCTTTTCGCCCACTATATAGTAAGGCAGTATGTGATCTTGAATGCATCCAATTACTTGGCTCAAAGACTAAAGCTTTTCTTAATGATTTTCAGGTTTCTACAGAGCAATGAGACAAGAGCCAGTCCACTTCGGCCAGATAGGGGGAAACTCCCACATCACCTACGTCGCATGGTACGAGTGCGGTACGCCAATTCCAGGGAAATGGTAGGACCGGAGTCCACACGGAACCCTGAAGAGCAACTCTCATTGGTTGGGGTCGGTGCCTGCTAATGTCACATGACAGGCTTTTTTTTTTTACTGTTTTCCCCCCACCAATGATGGCGAGTTCGGTCACTCCTCAGCCTGCGTCACCAAATTCGTACCATGTATAATAGTGTACAGGATCAAAGAGTCAGGGAATACTTTTGAGTGCATTTGTGACATGTAATAGCAAAACAATGCCTCATCTTTTTATTTATCGTACAGTAACTAGAACAAAGGTTAAAAAACAGTTCATTATGAGAAAAACACTTCGGAATTACTGAAGTGATGAACATAAAAAAGACATGTAAAAAAATACTTGTTTAAATATTGGGAAGCTGGCTCCCTGAAACTATTTTGATATTTTGTGTAATATTATTTATCAAAGTTTGTGGTTTCTTCACTGGCTTTCTTCCAGTGAGAAAGGGCCAGGCTTTTATTAAGCGCTTTAGAGACAGCCTGGGCTTTTGTCTACCACCAGAGGCAGCTGTATTAGTTTAGGTCTCTGTTACGTCAGATGATATGTATAGCTGGGACTCTTCGCTACGTTGCTTTTACAAACACTCACCAAGAACTGGCTCAACAAGTCAGCTTACCCACACTAGAATAGGAAGAATGGACTCAAGACGACAACACGTCTATGTTTACAACGGGCTGGGATGAACATAATCATTTTCTTTACACGAGCACACACACACATCTACACACAAAACATGCAAATTATCATTCACTCAGATGCTTTGTACCATGGCTGTAGTCTTCCAATGTATGTCCTGGTATATTTGATGGTTCTAGATAGTAAGGATGACCTTACACTTGCAATTTGCACAGCACAAATGTATTTATATGTATATGGAGAGAGTATTTTTTCAGGAAACCTATGAGAGAATTAAAAATCCTGTCCCCTCAAGCTTGTGAAACACGATACAAGTTTATAAAAAATAATTCTCACTTCTTTTTTTTTGAGTGTTAACCCACTGAATACATTCAAGGAGTCTTGGAGATCTTAACACTTCAAGAAGAGCTTGTCTGGGTCCCATATTTTGTACAGTTTTGTCCCTGCCAAACCCTTGGCAGAGTTTCTCTGGCTTATCCGTATTTTCATGGAATATGTTTGTAAAATGAAACTGTTGTTTGTTGTTGTTGTTCTGGATTTGTTTTCTTCTGTATGTATTTTACAATAATAAAAACCAGAAGTTTTGTTTCTTTTTTAATACGCCGAGTCCCGTCTCTGTTGTTGCACTGTTTAAAATGTTTTCTAGAGACTTCAATGAATCTCAGTCTCTCAGGTGGGTCTGTTAACACTTGGGTCTCTTTGACCCTTGGGAATTTGAACACCATTAAACTACTCTCAACTTGCCCCATCTCACCAACCCAAATTATAAAAATAAACATCAATACATGCTTTACTGCATTACCATACTTTTCCAGAGCTAGAAAAAGAGAGGAGCTTTCCCTGCCAAACCCAATACAGGGACATTCTCTGAAAACCACAAAGCTAGAGAGGGAGAAAAAAAAAAACTATAAAATTCAAAATGCCTCTCTGTGACTTTATTAGGTTTCCAACCAAAAGAAAAAGGGGGCGAGTATAAGTGAGAGATAGAAAGATATAAACATTAGTTTTGGTTGAAGACAATTAAAAGTCAACAGACTGTGTCCAAATCAGCAAAAATGGCAAAACAATCTGTTTGGTCACCATTTTCCACTACTTTATTTACATAAAAACGTTGCTATTATGCACACTAATGGCTACGGCTACAGACTGGCCGACCAGCGCTGTGGTTGTGGGGAAATGGGTCTAAAGTCCAGATTGGGATTTTAAGGACATGTAGTTTACAGGAAGACAATGACGAGGTCCTGAACAGCTTTGACTGGTATAAAGCTCCAGATTACGAGAAGCTATGCCGAAGAAACTCATCGACTGCAGGCCGCCCTCACGACTTGGCTGTTTTCGAAAGTGAGGCGTTCACACATATCAACAGCTCTCTCTCTGCAAACTTTACAGCTCGCTTTAATGCCTCGCTCTTCTCACAGCTGCGTTCAAAGTAGCCGCTACGTGGTCCGTGCCTGGCCTGTCAGCAAGAATTAAGCTTCCTGCAACAAGTCCAGTGTCCAATTTAGGTCCCAACACGTGCTGGGAGGATCTCGGGAACGTTCACAAACACACATGGGTTTGTTATTAAAGGAGCTTTGGGTTTACTGACGGGACTTCGGTTGCACGATTGAGCTTTAGTTTATGTGTATAAAGTGGATCACTCAACATAAGCCTGAGGGTCGCTACTAAGATCTGGCAGGAAAATCAAAGGATTGTTGCCACAATCATTTGGCGGCCATTTGGACATCTTAAAATTGCTGTTTTAGGTAGGCGGCTACATTTGTTTCCCCTTAGTCTGGCAGCAAGCAAAACTATTAACATATAATTGGGAGTAGGTGCGAAATTAGAAATGTCTAAAAGTGTCATAATGTTTACTACGTCCCTGGCTACAAGAAGGTTTTACTCAGCAAATATTGCAATCAAAGGGTCAGTTCACCCAATAATGATTAACTCACCCTCAAGCCATCCTAGGTGTATATGACTTTCTTCTTTCAGCCAATATCTTGGCTCTTCCTAGCTTTATAATGGGAGTAAATGGTAGCAAATTTTTTGAAGCCCAACGAAGTGCATCCATCCATCATAAAAATAATCCATACAGCTCCAGGGAGTTAATAAAGGCCCTCTGAAGTGAATCAATTCATTTTTGTAAGAAAAATATCCTTATTTATAACTTTATAAACTATAATCACTGACTTCTGGTAATGGCCGCACATGAGTTGAGTGGAAGGGTGACCTCTGGCCCGACGTATGACGCAGGATGTAAGAGTAGTGTAAGCTTTGGTGAGAGTAGATGCCTCTCGCGGTTCAAACAAATCAGGCCGGACAACAAACTTAAGCTCCTCCCACATTTATCTTTAAAAATTCTTTGTTTTAGACTCCTAATTCATGACATGTGTTTTGTTTTGCTCAACATGTTCTCCAACCAATACGCCTATATAGATCGTTTGTCACTTCCTTGAAATACGACCCATGGGAGCATTTACTAAAGTTGCGCCCCTATTGACAATATTTGAATTCATTAAATACAACGCACAGGAGCGTTTTCTAAAGTTGTGCTCCTATTGACAGTAAGACACTTTCATTTTATAGCAGTTTTCCCTTTTATCTGCTTAACATTTCAGGTTTTGCATAGCTCAGTTGCTTAAGCATTGCACTATAGAACAACATGTGATCATGCGATCGAGAGTTCGATCCCAGGGAACACATGCGCTCATAAAGTGTGTATAAATCACTGGGTAGGTTTAAGGATGGGGTGGGTCAAACTCCCTCTGCACGCGATAGGATAGCGCTACACCAACCAGAGCAACGAAGGTGAAACAGAGCTCGTTGATAGATTAAACATTCGCCGTATCCGGTCGGCAAAACTCAGAACACATCTTTCCTTTTTAAGAATGACTTCAGTGCCGTTCTTTGTTCTTTTCTCAGAGAAAAGCTTAACTCCAAGTCTTCCAGAGTCACGGTCAAAGCTGATTCGAAAGACCGCCGTTCGCCAGTTTCTGTGTTTACTAGAAGCACGCAAGCGCAACTCAGCTGTCGTCATTATGGCCCCGCCCGCCAACTCTATACACGATGTGATTGGCCCGGCAAGAGTTAAGGGAATACAGCTCAGAAGGGTATTGAGAGTTGCTAGACGACACTTGCGGGCAGATTAAATTTGCTGCCGCTAGGGTGCGTCTAGATTTCTAGGCTAAAAAAGTCCAAACATTGCATTAAAATGAATACGCATTTTGATTGGTAACGACAGTCATACGTCATTTCATGACGTCAGACGTAACACCACACTGTCGTCGTTATTATTACGCCAGCTAGAGGGCGCATGACTTTAAAACAAATATAGGTCGTAATAAGGTGCTTGAAAAACGGCCTATAGAGTCGTATCTTTTTTGGAGGACAGGTTGGTTTCGCTCTATCTAAGAGACCTTTATTAACCCCCTGGAGCCATATGGATTATTTTAAGATGGATGATAAGCTTTTGTTGATAAAGCTTGAAAGAGCCAGGATATTTTGGGGGGTTTTATTGGCTTTGACTGGAAGAAGAAATTCAGGTTCAGTTATTAACTATTAACTAGTTGGTTATTAACATGCATATTGGATATTGGCTGTTTATTAGTACTTATAAAGCACATATTAATGCCTTATTCTGCATGATCTTATTCTACATCCTTTAGGTCATATACACCTAGCATGTCTTGAGGGTAAGTAAATTATTGGATAATTTTCCTTTTTGGGTGAACTATTCCTTTAATATTGATTGTTTTGAACAATTAATTGCCCAATGATTCAAAATCTTTTAAAGTTTTTTTTTTAGCTAGATTAATGAATCTGCTGACTATCAAACCGAACTAAAATAAACCCTACAAAGCAAATGAAAACGTGCTGTGGTAATTTTTATGGCTAACTGGAGTACTGCAGAATTGGTCTCACTTTTTATGTGTGCATGCGAGTGTCCTTGTCACTAAATGTCCTTGATCAGTTGTGGTGAAATAAATATATATGTGGTTTCAACCACAGACACACATGAACATCCACACAATAACCAGCTCAGCATATTTCCAATGGAGTAAGATGTTTTTAGAACCAGATGGTGTAGTTACATATACTTTCAGGGGCTAACAGGACCTAACTAGTCAAAACTTTGACCCTTTGACACTGACTCCTGGTATTACCAGAAAACCAGCCAATTGGAATAAAGCTTGTGATATATGTAACATATGGTCTGTGAACAAGAAGGATGAGCACTGAAACGATTCCGCCTGTAACACAGAACTATCCTTCACTAGTTTTGTCATTTATCTCATCCTGTTTTGAAATAAGTTTCTCTACTTTTTTTAAACTTTTTTTTTCAGTCATGTGGGTTTTTTTTCTTTGCAGAGTGCAGTGTCCGTTTGTTTCTTTCTTTTTCGTCCTCAAAGACCAGATGTGCATGTGCATTTTGTTCATAAGATGCTTCCAAGATGGAAATATTGTTAGTAAGAGTGTTCTTTATAAACTCTTCAAACGCTCATAAGCACCACAAACATTCTGCTAATCCACCTTGGAATTAAATTCAAGAAAGTCAAATCAGATGCCAGGGGAAAACTTGCTGTCACACAGCTGTATCGGACATAGTGGTTGATTATTAATTTTCTCACTGTTATCCTCTTTTTCTGTGATCAAATGATTCCTTTCATTAAATGTAACCATAGTCACACATACACAAACAAAGATGCTTACATCATTTAATAGTGTGAATTTAAAGGGTATCTCCAAGGATTTTACATTGGAATTTGACGTTGAATAACAGGAAGAGGAATTTTTTTTAAATTTCATTTCAAGGAAATTCAAAAGTTTAATTGCAATTTCATTAGTGCAACATGTTTTGTGAAAAATACTTGTATAAATCATTAATCAACTACATTTTACTAAATTACTCAATTGATTACACAGTGTGTGTATATATATATATATATATATATATATATATATATATATATATATATATATATATATATATATATATATATATATATATGTATATATATATATATATATATATATATATATATATATATATAGACAGAGAGAGAGAGAGAGAGAGAGAGAGAGATACACCGTTCAGGCATAACATTATGACCACTGTCAGGTGAAGTGAATAACTCTGATTATCTCTTCATCACGGCACCTGTTAGTGAGTGGGATATATTAGGCTGCAAGTCCTCAAAGTCGATTTGTATGAAGCAGAAATAATGGGCAAGTGCAAGGATTTAAGCGAGAAATTGTGATGGCTAGACGACTGGGTCAGAGCATCTCCAAAACGGCAGCTCTTGTGGGCTGCTCCCGGTCTGCAGTGGTCAGTATCTATCAAAAGTGCTCCAAGGAAGGAACAGTGGTGAACCGGCGACAGGGACATGGCTTCATACCCAAGGCTCATTGATGCACGTGGGGAGCGAAGGCTGACCCGTGTGGTCCAATCAAACAGACGAGCTACTGTAGCTCAAATTGCTCAAGAAGTTAATGCTGGTTCTGATAGAAAGGTGTCAGAATACACAGTGCATCACAATGTGTTGCATATGGGGCTGCATAGCTGCAGATCAGTCAGGGTGCTCATGCTGAAATCTGTCCACCACCAAAAAGTGGGCATGTGAGCATCAGAACTGGACCACGGAAGAATTACGTCTCGTCTGATTAATCACATTTTTCTTTTACATCACATGAATTACCGTGTGTGTGTGTGTGCATCGCTTACCTGAGGAACACATGGCACCAGGATGCACTATGGGAAGAAGGCAAGCCATTGGAGGCAGTGTGATGCTTTGGGCAATGTTCTGCTGGGAAACCTTGGGTCCTGCCATCCATGTGTATGTTACTTTGACATGTACCACCTACCAGAGTCATTGTTATGCAAGTCACAAGTAAGTCTCAAGTATTTGCCCTCGAGTCCCGAGTCAAGTCGAGTCAAAGATGAGGCATGTCCTGAGTCGAGTCAAAAGTCAAAGCCAACAAGTCTCAAGTCGGGTCCAAAGTCCTACCATTTTAGTTTTGAGTCATTTCAAGTCCTCTTACCACAGAAATAAAAATCAGGTACACTGAGAACGGCACGGCCGTGTGAACATTTTTTCCCCAGGTTTTCATTGGAAGTAGCAAGTCTTCTCAAGTCAAAAGGCGCAAGTGAAGTCACGAGTCATTGATGTTAAAGTCCAAGTCGAGTTGCATGTCTTTGTACATTTTGTCGAGTCGAGTCTGAAGTCATCAAATTCATGACTCAAGTCTGACTCGAGTCCAAGTCACATGACTTGAGTCCATACCTCTGCCACCTACCAAAGCATTGTTGCAGATCATGTACATCCTTTCATGGAAACGGTATTCCCTGGTGGCTGTGGCTCTTTCAGCAGGATAATGTGCCCTGCCACAAAAAAAAAATGGTTCAGGAATGGTTTGAGGAGCACGAGTTTGAGGTGTTGACTTGGCCTCCAAATTCCCCAGATCTGAATCCAATCAAGCATCTGTGGGATGTGCTATATAATAGTAGTCTAGAAATCTAGACGCACCCTAGTGGCAGCAAATTTAATCTGCCCGCGAGTGTCTATATAGCAACTCTCAATACCCTTCTGAGCTGTATTCCCCTAACTCTTGGCGGGCCAATCACATCGTGTATAGAGTCGGTGGGCGGGGCCATAATGACGACAGCCGAGTTGCGTTTGCGTGCTTCTAGTAAACACAGAAACTGGCGAACGGCGGTCTTTCGAATCAGCTCTGACCGCGACTCTGGAAGACTTGGAGTTAAGCTTTTCTCTGAGAAAAGAACAAAGAACGGCACTGAAGTCATTCTTAAGAAGGGAAGATGTGTTCTGAGTTTTGCCGACCGGATACGGTGAATGTTTAATCTATCAACGAGCTCTGCTTCACCTTCGTTGCTCTGGTTGGTGTAGCGCTATCCTATCGCGTGCAGAGGGAGTTTGAAAGACAAACGTTTATCCCGCCCGTCGGATTGAGCCCTGTCAATGGTGAGTTTCCAGACCAAACATCTTGATGTGGGTCTGGCTTGTCAGGCTAATATAATAGCACAGCTAATATTAGACAAATTCTATTGACATCATTGCAAATTAATATTTATTGTCGTTGTCATTATTATACATCTTGGTGTTGGTAATCCTACTACTTCTACTACACGGTAAAAACAATAAAAACAGAAAATGTACTGGTAATTTTCTGCCAGAACATTACCCAGCAAATTTATGGAAATTTCCATGAACCCTAAAACACAACACAATGCAACGCACAATTCCAAAATACACATAAAAAACATGCAAAAAACAATATGTACGGTTCTATAATAATATAATAACTAATTCTATAACTGACAGTGCTACACCTCAGCTCATGGGTATGAATTGTGGGTAAACTGGGTAATCTAGGGTAACGTGACAAACTTGTGTCCCCTCCAAATGGCCAAATGCCCGCTAAAGTAACGCATTCTATTCTGAATCTGGGCCTATTTTAATGTTAAATGAACTGAGAGCTGGATGAGATTAAAACAAGAGAGAGACTGGTAATACCATTACCATTCTGATGAGCACAACTCATGAACACCCAGCCAATCACCACAGAGACAAGGACCATCAATCTTGTTTCTTCTCTGACTTTCTCGCACACGCTTTCTTGGGAGCCAGGTATCTTCTCCAAGCAGGCCATCTCTCCATCAGCTCCCTCACTCAGGGAATCCCGACCACGAGAAGATCAGGGTATTTCCTCCACAATGCTCCATGTGATTTGTCAAATCTCAACCCACTGGGAGAGACATGTCAATCTGAAAGAAAAACACACAGAGTCAGTGTTTCCAAAACAATGTCTTAAGAGTCGCCTCCAGCAGAGAAATGGCGCACACGCACAATACATACACACAATGTTATTTCGCTTTTCAACACGAAACTTATTTCCATCGATCCAGTCAGAGCGTGTGATTTGTTGAAGCCAAAGCTCATACTCCAATGGCACATTAATCATATGAAAGAGAAAGAAGAGGAAAACCATTCTTATTTTCACCTCAAATGACCAACAGCAACATGCTAGCTCTGCATTTAGCATTCAAAGGCTTTTTTTTTGATGACCTGAAGGACGAAAGATGCTTTGTGCAGCAGACTGTTTAGCTGCCAAGCTGATTTTGCGGCGATTTAGACATGTTCCTGAGTCAAAATACACTGAACAAACATATAAATGCAACACTTTTGTTTTTTCTCCCACTTTTCATGAGCTAAAATATTGTTCACAAATCTGTGAGTGAGCACTTCTCCTTTGCCGAGATAATCCATTCACCTCACAGTTGTGGCATATCAAGATGCTGATTAGAGAGCATGATTATTGCACAGGTGTGCCTTAGGCTGGCCACAATAAATGGCCACTCTGAAATGTGCAGTTTTACTGTATACCGGCTCCGTTGGGGTGGTCCCAAAACCAGTCAGTATCTGGGCTGACCACCATTTGCCTCACGCAGTGCAACACATCTCCTTCGCATAGAGTTGATCAGGTTTTTGATGTGTAATGGGTCATGTCACCCGTTGAGCATGCTTGGGATGCTCTGGATCAGTGTACAGGTGCAGTTTAATCTGATAGTGGTCTTCAGCTCTTCTGCATTGTTGAGTCTGGCATATCGCATCTTCCTCTTCACAATACCCATAGATTTTCTATAGGGTTACGGTCAGGTGAGTTTGCTGGCCAATTAAGAACAGGGATACCATGGTCCTTAAACCAGGTACTGGTTTCCTTTTGGAAAATTAAATCTGCATCTCCATAAAGTTGGTCAGCAGCTGGAAGCATGAAGCGCTCTCAAACTTCCTGGTATACGGCTGCGTTGACCTTGGACCTCAGAAAACACAGTGGACCAACACCAGCAGATGACATGGCAACCCAAACCATCACTGACTGTGGAAACTTTACACTGGACCTCAAGCAATGTGGATTGTGTGCCTCTCCTATTTTCCTCCAGACTCTGGGACCCTGATTTCCAAAGGAAATGCAAATTTTACTTTCAGCAGAGAACATAACTTTGGACCAATCAGCAGTCCTTTTTGTCTTTAGCCCAGGTGAGGTGCTTTGGACTCTGTCTGTTGTTCAAGAGTGGCTTGACACATGGAATGCAACAACTGAAACTTATGTCTTGCATACATCTGTGCGTAGTGGCTCTTGAAGCACTGACTCCAGCTGCAGTCCACTCTTTGTGAATTTCCCTCACATTTTTGAATGGGTTTTGTTTCACAATCCTCTCTAGTGTGTGGTTATCCCTATTGCTTGAACTCGTTTTTCTACCACATCTTTTCCTTCCCTTCACCTCTCTATTAATGTGCTTGGACACAGAGCTCTATGCACAGTCAGCCTCTTTTGCAATGACCTTTTGTGTCTTGCTCTCCTTCTGCAAGGTGTCAGTGGTCATTTTTTGGACAACTGTCAACTCCCCATGATTGTGTAGCCTACAGAACTAAACTGAGACACCATTTAAAGGCATTTGCAGGCACAGATATGTATAACGTAGATACCTCATTAGCCACTGTTGCTATGGGCCACTATACATTAGCCGTCCACCATTTTAGAACGGTCAAAGCCGGTCACGAACACGCTTTGTGACCATTCAAATGTCACACACCACACACAAGCTATTGTTGACAGAAGCAGTGGATATGGAGAGCGGGAGCCCGTCTGTTGTGTTTCTGGCAGCGTTTGTCTCACTGATCACTCCCACCTGAAACATGTATTACAAATACAGACTATAATATCGTCCAGTCTGTCACATTTGCCGGTGTTCTCCTCTGAGATTGCTTTGATTTATGACAGGCAGCATATTTCTGCTGCAAATGCCCCATTCCGAAACACACATGCATATAATATGCTGTATATAAGTTGTTCACTTGATAAATGTAACATTAAAGTTAACACTTCAGATGCTGATTGACAGCATCTGAAGTGTTGACGTGTGTTGACCGTTCTAAAATGTCGGCTCGTCAACGTGCCTTGAGTGTTCAAATGAGGTATCTGCGTATACATATCTATGTTTGCAGGTGTTTTGAGTGAATTAGCTGATATTCTAATTTTCTGAGATACTGAATTTGGGATTTTTATTAGTTGTCAGTTATAATCATCAAAATTAAAAGAAATAAACATTTGAAATATATCAGTCTGTGTGTAATGAATGAATATAATATACTATATATTAGTATATAATATACTAATATAATATAATATAAAGTTTTCACGTTCGTTCTGTGATGAATGCAGCAGTGTTTTATACATGCCGATGAGTTCAAGGAAGACAAACCCGTCAAAGCGGTCCTGAATTTTACATTTTAAAAAGGCCACACATGCTTAAAAATAATACAACTACTAATATTCCACTTGTCAGTTAATAAAGGAACTCTGTGTCCAGAAAGATGGTGACCTAATTTCAGTGCTAAATAAAATAGCTTGAGACCGTCTTTCCACCTGACACTACAAGATGATCTTTAATTACATTTCTTAAGCTGACATGTAGGTCAAGAGCTGTCTTCATAGTTTTTCCTAACAAAATGTCATTGAAATGACTTCTTCCCCAAACTGAAAACTTGTCAGTCTCCTGCTGAAAAGATCATTTTTTAGGACTTGTATTCTGGTTTCCATACAAAAAATAATAATCATTTCCTAAGTATTTTTTTCTAGTTTTCCATTGAAAATATACACAAATTATTAAATAAAGATAAATGTAAGATATTAAATCTAGTTTTCATTTTATATAATATACTTACATTAAAAAAATGCAGTGTAATAAGCAAAAATACACTTAAAATACAATATCTCTTGTATCTATATATATTCAAAGGTCATAAGAACCTTTTAGCATGTTCTTTTTCTAACTTCGCTCGGTGTTTCACTTTGGGCGTGACCAACTGCTGACGCTCCAATGACACCACGTCTGTCTTTGACCGCCTCCACCTATATCACTCAGGTTGACCCCTATCGAAGTCATTTGCGCTTTTTTCCCATGAGGGACTACAACAAGCTCTCTCAGCACGTCCGACTTCGTTGATGATTTCGCTAAACTACTAAACAGGCGGACCGTCACTGGATTACACCACCGAACGTGACATCTTTGGATTGGACTATGTTGAGCGACATCGAAAACACTGAATAATGTCCGTTTCGAGACAAGCTATTCTGTTTGGACTATTGCGTATTAAATTACGCCGGTAGGATATTCAGTGACGTCAAGTCATCTTTTTGGGCTTTTCATGTTAAGGCAAGCCGTTTGAAAGGGGTAACTACCCTACTTGAACCATCAGACTGATGTATTGTGACGAGTCATTGAATCACTCTTTCTCCTGCCATTATGTTGACAGTCATTACCCCCACCAAAGGGAATGAGCCGAAAAGCAGGGAGACGTCATCCCACCCTTGTCCATTGTCATGTGGAGCAACCATCTCAGGCAGGGACCCCCATCCTATGTGCATCGTGTGTATTGGCTCAAAGCATAATCAAATGTCGCTTACAGACCCTCAAACATGCGTCCACTGTGCATCAATGTTGGTGAAAATTCTTGGGAGAAGGCTGAGAGTAGCAGTGGCTTGCCAGCAAGACCCATGTCCGGTACTGGATGCTGAAGGAGCAGAGAGGGACCATTACGACGGGAAAACGCTGCCCCCTGCTCAACCCACAGTGAGACAACTACTGTCCGCCATGCCGGCATGCATGAAAGAAATGTCCCGCCATGGAGCAATGGAGTAACCCCTTTAAGAACAAGCTTCCGACCAAGGGATGCTCTAAGCTGGAGATTCAAGGGATGGGAGAGCTGGGGCTAGCCGGACCCCCAGCGGTAGAATAACCTCCATCCGAATTAACTCTCCATTTCTGCCTCCTCTCAGATTTTTCCGCCGATCAAGATGAAACGTTTAACCGCATCCGTCTATCAAAGGATATACAAGTATGCAGCTGTGACTTTTCTGTCAGCATATCAGGCAGAGATTTTGGAGAAAATGGGGCAACATACACTCACCTAAAGGATTATTAGGAACACCATACTAATATTGTGTTTGACCCTCTTTCACCTTCAGAACTGCCTTAATTCTACGAGGTATTAATTCAACAAGGTGCTGAAAGCATTCTTTAGAAATGTTGGCCCATATTGATAGGATAGCATCTTGCAGTTGATGGAGATTTGTGGGATGCACATCCAGGGCACGAAGCTCCCGTTCCACCACATCCCAAAGATGCTCTATTGGGTTGAGATCTGGTGACTTTGGGGGCCAATTTAGTACAGTGAACTCATTGTCATGTTCAAGAAATCAATTTGAAATTATTAAAGTTTTGTGACATTGTGCATTATCCTGCTGGAAGTAGCCATCAGAGGATGGGTACATGGTAGTCATAAAGGGATGGACATGGTCAGAAACAATGCTCAGGTAGGCCGTGTCATTTAAACGATGCCCAATTGGCACTAAGAGGCCTAAAGTGTGCCAAGAAAACATCCCCCACACCATTACACCACCACCACCAGCCTGCACAGTGATAAAAAGGCATGATGGGGACCTTTAAATCACCTTTTTTCCCATTCTGACTTTCAGTTTGGAGTTCAGGAGATTGTCTTGACCAGGACCACACCCCTAAATGCATTGAAGCAACTGCCATGTGATTGGTTGATTAGATAATTGCATGAATGAGAAATTGAACAGGTGTTCCTAATAATCTTTTGGTGAGTGTATATATATATATATATATATATATATATATATATATATATATATATATATATATTAAAGGTGGGCATATATTAATTTCTTTAATCTAGATTAATCTAGATTAAAATGGCTCATCTGAATTTTGCTGAAGGCTTTCGGGATGTGTGTGCTACCCTCTCACATATGTTACGCTTGGGGTGTAATGGTACAGATTGCTCATGGTTTGGTTTGTATCACGGTTTTAGGTTCAGGGGGGAAAAAAGGACTACTGTCAAAAAAAATAAAGAAAATAAGAACAAATAACTTAAATAAAAGCAGCACAAATAAATACTATTGAGCAAAGATACTAATAAAATAAACAATGCTTTTCCGTTTTTTCAGGTAGGTCTTACATTTGTTTTTAGGTAGGGAAATTGAATAAAGTAATCAAATGTAAAATAATTGCATATTTCACTGTTTAAATTAAAGATTAATCCTTATTAAACTTGCACAAGCTATTCAATCAAGAGCAGTGAGTGATGTCCTTAACTTTTGTTTGACATTAAACAAAGTAAAGGTTACTGCCCCTTTAAGACCTAATGCAGGGATATGTGTCGTCCTTCTAGACTGTATAAAGTTTACTTAAGGCATTTTCAGACTATGTCTGCTTGGACACTCATCAAGATGGACATGCTGACATACGTTTTGTGTGAGTTTGTCCATTCAAGCGCAAGACTTGAAAGATAACTCAACATTTTCACACTGAGACGTTTGCTTGCTCTCAAGTGAGTGCACAGAGATAAATCTTCTCTCAGCGCACGTAAGTTCTCACTCGCATCTTCTGGCTCTACACGTGGGTGATGATGGCGAAACGACTGCTCATATTCGGACATACGGGATTACTCGCATGGACTGAACAGTTTACAAAGAGACCTTTTTTCCCACGCTTTTCTTTTATTATTGCTGTTGTTGTAATGAATCACTGAGAAGCCAGCACGTGTATCCATTGACAGAAACATATGTAAAGCTTAAAGTTAACTTAAAGTTAAGTTAACCCATAGTAAAGATGCGTCATCAGATGTGAGAGATGGCATAGACCCAGCTCCCAACCCAACTTTGAGAATAGATTAACGGCGTTATTTTTTTTAATCGCCCGATAAGAGTCTCACGTTAATGCCGATAATGGCCCACCACTAATATATATATATATATATATATATATATATATATATATATTAGGGGTGTAACGATTCGTTTTAACAACGATTCAATTTGTATCACAATTTGAGGTTGTCGATACAATTTAAGGACAATATTGGTTCATTTAGAACGATATGATCCGAAATGATATATATATATCACATTGTTTTTGTTGTTTATAAATGGTATTTTTGTAGATAATCTTTTTACTTAAACTGAAGAAAATTTAAATAATGCGTAAATAAATAAATAACACGTTTTCAGTGTAAGGTGAATAGGTCACAGTGAGGACCACATTTATTAGCCCAAACCATAGTGGTATGATTCTCCACTCGTTTGAATACTTAGTAATGACATTGGGGCGAGCCAGAGCAAGATTTTTCAGATATTTCCAATCCACTGTACTCTGGGGGAGTCATTTCAGAGTGACTGCATCTGTCATTATCCTACCCCCCTCTTTATTCGCTTGACCCCATCAAATGGAATGAAGGAACACTCCACAGAATCTCATGTATTTGGACACCTGTGATTTGAAATTACATTTGAGAGAAGGAATAGTTTCCATATTGCACTTCAACAAGAACATACGCTGTCAATTACCATCATGTGTGTTCAAATCGTTTAGCAAGAAGGCCTCCAGTAACAGCAAAGTTTAGTCCTGTAAAAAGGTCAGTGCTGTTTGCAATGCAGCACTGCTCGGTGTGATAAAAAAGGGCATTGAGTTTCTTTGTACGTAAAAAATGAAAATAAAACACATGGCATGGAAAACACTGGAGAAAAAGTGTGCGAGAGTGAAAGGGAGAGAAATGTAGCGATCGGTTTTAAGACCAGGCTTTGTGTCAAACGTTTTGTTCTGCGCAGGAATTTCCTGAAAGACTTTCTCCATCCTGTGCCCGTGCTGACCCAGCCCTGCCTTCACCTTCAGCGCGGCTCTGCACGCCACATGGCTCGTTTTCGAATAAGCAGAGAGCTGAAGCGAAAGAAAAGCTGTTGGAAGAGATGGCTTCACCACCTGTTCTCTGGTCTGGTCTAAAGGCCAAAAGTGGACAGCAATTCTTCACAAGACCTCTGGAGCCAGAAAGAAAGAGAGGATGATGGAGAACAGTGGTGGCTTACATTACACAAACAAGTGGGAGTAGGTTCCGAAAGAGTAAAGGAAGTTGATGTTATTTCATCCAAAAGCAAAATGCAAATACTAAAAAGTGGATATACAAAAACTGGATGTTTTATGGCATGTTTTAAAGTCACCAAGTTTAACAGTTCTTGTTTTTTATGGAATGCTACAGTAGTAAGTGGCCTCTAAATCTTTAATCAAATTTCTCTTCTCTGATGATGCATTTACTAACATGATGGTGGGATAACCTGTCACTCAAATGAGACCCATCAATAGCAAACCATAACCATCCAATCAATTCCCCATGGACAAAATCAAGCCCCGCCCCATAAATGTTCTTCTTCGAGAAGCCATTTCATATGGATATTCGTCACAAAGAAAATAGAAAAGACGATTGCAACTTCTGTTTCTGACTTTAAAGGAAAGAAAAATTCTGTCATTCTGTCTCTCACCCTCATGTGATTTCAAACCCAGTAAGACTCTCGTTCATCTTCGGAACTCAAATGAAGATCTTTTTGGTGAAATCTAAGAGCTTTCGGTCCCTCCATTAACAGCTATTCAAATATCACGTTAATGATTCAAAAAGTTCATAAAGAGATCATAAAACTTATCCATAGGAATTGAGAGACCGTTTTATACGATGAACAGATTCAGCTCAAACATGCTGCATAACACAAAAATGAACCTCATTGGTTCTTACTGAAGCTCAAATGTGCTGCGTAACACAAGAATGAACCTCATAGGTTCTTGCTAAAGCTCAAACGTGCTGCGTAACACGAGAATGAGCCTCATTGGTTCTTAAAGGGAAGCTCAAGTGTGCTACGTAACATGAGAATGAACCTCATTGGTTCTTGAGAAGCTCAAACGTGCTGCGTAACATGAGAATGAACCTCATTGGTTCTTGAGAAGCTCAAACGTGCTGCGTAACATGAGAATGAACCTCACTGGTTCCTGCTGAAGCTCAAGCGTGCTGTGTAACATGAGAATGAACCTCATTGGTTCCTGCTGAAGCTCAAGCGTGCTGTGTAACATGAGAATGAACCTCATTGGTTCCTGCTGAAGCTCAAACGTGCTGCGTAACATGAGAATGAACCTCATTGGTTCCTGCTGAAGCTCAAGCGTGCTGTGTAACATGAGAATGAACCTCATTGGTTCCTGCTGAAGCTCAAACGTGCTGCGTAACATGAGAATGAACCTCATTGGTTCCTGCTGAAGCTCAAACGTGTTGCGTAACATGAGAATGAACCTCATTGGTTCTTGAGAAGCTCAAACGTGTTGCGTAACATGAGAATGAACCTCATTGGTTCCTGCTGAAGCTCAAGCGTGCTGCGTAACATGAGAATGAACCTCATTGGTTCCTGCTGAAGCTCAAGCGTGCTGCGTAACATGAGAATGAACCTCATTGGTTTTCGAACGTCAAGCGAACGTGTGAGCTTCCGTTTTACCACAACTGATGTGTGCGTTGATGAATATTTATATGTGAATAAAAGCATAAATTAAATCTGTTTTGGATCATATGGATAAAAATTTGGATCATATGGATAAGTTTTACAATCTCTTTATGAACTTTTTTAAGCGTCAAATTAGTAGTTGTGTAGCTGGTAAATGGAGGGACAGAAAGCTCTCAGATTCAATCAAAAAGATATTAATTTGTGTTCCGAAGATTATGGGTTTAGAACGACATGAGGGTGAGTTAAATTTTTGAGTGAACAATCGCTTTAAGGGAATCAATTAACAATCTGTCATCAAACTCTTATGACTTTCCATCTACCGTGGACTGCAAAAGGTGAAATTTTGAAGACAATCCTGTTTGCTCTTTTCAATATAATAAAAGTGAATAATGACTGGGGAGGTCAAGCTGGAAAAAAAAGGAGAAAAAAAAACATGCAATAAAAGTATAAAAATAAAAAGTTATATACAGTCATACCAAAAAATATTAAAAAATGATAAAGGTGTCTCAATACATTTTGGCTTGACTGTATATTGAGTCATTCAATAGGTCTCACTGACTAATTACACAGGAGATCTTTTCACGAAAGATGTTTTCACCTAATTCACAACATGAGTGTTTACACACAATTTTTTTTTTCTTAAACTTGAAAAGCTAATGATTTTTGAAGTATTCTAAATGAGGGATTAATTAACCTTTCCTTTACAGCCTTTCATTGCACTCAGCAAACATACAGTATGTGCCCTTTTCTATCTTTTCTAAGCTTTTCTTTTACTGTATGTGATGTAGTATAAAGATAAAATATCTAAAAATAAAATGTAATCTTAACACGTTTCTAAGACCACCCAGAGTGTGATTTTTGCGTCCTTGTAGATTCAGTTCTTCCTACATGTTTTTATAAATTTTAAATACATTTTAATATGAATGCTATTGAGGAATCATGATTTGATCTGAAAGCATTCAGATGTATGTCTATGCGCTTAGCAAATGAGACTTAATGTTTTTGTGTGAAGAACAGAACAAAATATTTGCTATTCCCTGGCAATCCTAGTAAAGTAGCAAAGTCTGATCTTTTCAATTAATCTTCCAATTTAGGTTGAATAAATTGTTCATGAATCAGACTGATTTGGTTGTCAAATTGAACTGATCTAATGATCCAGGTGGCAATGGAGAAGATTATCAATGAATTAATGAATTAATTTTTCCTCACAAAAAGTTTCATACGGGTTCAGAAGATTTAGAATACATTGCAAGAGTCGTATGAAAGTTTTGATAGTTGTATGGTCCTTTTATGCCCTTTTAGAAGCTTAAAAGGTCTAGTCATGAATCATTGTACAGAATTGAAGAGTTAAAGGGAACTACGTCTTTAAAGTACATTTTGTTTTATTACATCTCATGTAAATTTGAGATTTATTAACTAAACCCTCACTTAAGCCATTTTCAGAAAAAAATATTTGCTTCACTTGTCCCTTTACATCTATGATGTATCTTGTTTTTTGTCAGTAAAACAATATTAAAATGTCAACCCTGTTAGAATCATATTTTATCTTAAATTGTTCTACAAATTAAAGCTACCACAATGACACTGTCATACTTTGAACTGAAAGGGAACTCTTCAAGAAAGTTATTTATGTATCTTCATCTTGTTTTTTTTAGATTTTTGGTAAGACCATATCAAAACTAGCCTGACAAGCCAGACCCACATCAAGATGTTTGGTCTGGGAACTCACCATTGGCAGGGCTCAATCCGAGGGGCGGGATAAACGGTTATCTTTTAAATTCCCTCTCCACGCAATAGGAGAGCGCTACAACCAACCAGCGCAATTAAGAAGGTTAAGCGGAGCTAGTTTATAGATTCAACTTTTGCCTTATTCAGTCGGGAAAACTTCGAACACATCTTCCTTTTTGCCATTTTTCATCTTTTCTCAAAGAAAAGCTTAACTCCAAATCTTCCAGAGTCGCGGCCGATTCGAAAGATCGCCGTTCGCCAGCTTCTGTGTTTACAAGAAGCTCGTGGAACTGATGCAACTCAGCGTCATTATGCTAAACCCACCCACCGACTACATACACGATGTGATTGGCCTGTCTAGATTTTGATTTTTCAGGCTCGCAAGACAACATTGAGTTGCTAGATTTCTAGGCTATACTAAAACATCAACCATGTTAGAATCATATTTTTGTTCAAACTCAGAAAAAATGGGGCATGAATTAACAAAAAGGACGTGCTGTCGTGTGTTTCCAAACCATCCCTGTAATGTTGAATGACAATGTTTATGATTCCACAACATCTTTGGGATTGCAGCCATACATGGACGGTTTTGAATCACTTATCCCTTTACAACTGCATCATTTCGACTCTTCCTGATCTATAAAGTTATACATATTTGGAAGCAGAAGCTGTAGATAATATCTCACATGATTATTGGACTCACGGCGGACTGGACTGCAACTCTGCAAGTTTCTTACGTCGCAATAAGAAGGAAAAACACTAAAATATTCTAAAGCAGTTGGAAGATCAGCAGGCCGTGATGAGCCCTCCGAGGTTTCCCGGAGAAAATGTGTCACCTCTCTCTCGCTTTCCTTCATCTCCCTTTCACTCCTGCCTACCCCACCATCTGCTCTGGTGGAGATTTTCCTTGGAGCCCAAAACAAAAGAAATAACTAAACCGGCACCGGCTCCAAAAGACATCACTTAATCACGGCTGGAGCGGGATCTTACACAAGAGACCTCGAAGGGGACGCCCGTCCAATTCTCTGTCATGTCCAGGCCTTAATTGTTTAAACAGACAAAAGAAAAGGGAAACAAATCCACTGAATATCTCTCCACCTGATGAGCTCTGCAGTTGCAGGCCATCGTTGTGCCCGCCAACCTGGCTGTCATACAATCAGGCAATGAGTCCTTTGACCGATTGAAATCTTGACTTTTGGCACAGGTCATAGATTTATGCTCAGAAGTTACCAATTCGGCATTTGTGTAGGTGCAGAAAGGCCTCTCCACATATGCTTGCGATTTCAAATCGCTGGGTTGTTTATTTCGTACATTCCTTAATAAAGAAAACAGATTTTCTAAATTGTCCTACTCTGATCTGGTTCAATTGTGCATTAATCGAGAAAAGATACGGTCCGATTACAAACATAATATGGCTGTCTGCAGATCCAATTAGAGGTCCATCACTTGGGAAAAGAACAGGACACTGAAATCTATGAAAGAAGAAAGAAAGGATACACAGTGATAGACTCTCTGACATCTTATGAGACTCGGTTCATTTTGTGACTCAGGAACAAGGGGGTGTGAATTCGCTCCTTAACAAGAACAAGCTGTCCTGTGTTCACAGCCTATCCTTATAATAAATAATTACAGTCTTTATGGTTCCTCGACATTCCCTGTGTTCAGCTAATATTCAATTTTGTTTTTGATTAAATTAAAATATATTAGGACTGTCCTCGACTAAGGATTTAGACAATCGAATCAGAATTGTCGAATCTCTCTATGGTCGACTGATAATCGAATCATCTGTGTGCGTGTGAATGGGTTGGGAGGGGCACGACACTCTCAGCAGAAGGGTAAAACTATTTTTATTTTCCTTTACACACTGCACACAGCTATAACTTTTAATAAAGCGACCAAAACTGCCTGCCAACTGACAGACGAACTAACAATGGCTTTCTGATTTAGGTTTAAATAGCCTAAAAGGTAATGTGGTGGATAAACATTAATTAACCGTTTTCTCATAACATGTTAAAGCCGCGACCGAAATACAGAACATCATACGAATATATAAAAGAACATTTTGATAAATAAACCTTAAAAATGTACCTGCCTAGAGAGGAAAAGAACACTTTGAGTGCGTTTACTTGCATGTTCTGAAGCCGATTGTGCCTAAAGCGGGTGAAGACGTACGCGAAGCTCAGCCCCGCGCCTCAGGATCTCACTCACACCGCCACCTGACGCGCACATTATATACACGCGAGCTCAATTTTGAATTGACTGACAAATGAGCTGCACGAAAGCGCTCTGTGGTGCAGCAGGATTTTAAACAACTTCCTGAGTGGCCGCGGACAGGCGCTGAATACTGCCGCCGGTGTGTGTACACTCATTGAACGTGTTCTAATTTTAAAGGCGCGGTGCGAAGCTCAGCGCCCTTAAAGGGGTCGTACACCGATGCTCAGCTCAGCTCAGCGCCGCGACATGTCTTTAAAATATTGAGCACCCCCATATTGCCAAAATGGTATGATCCTCGTTTCATAACACCTGCGAAGATTTGACTGTGAGATCGGTGGTCGAATCAGGCTCTGCATATCGATGCATCGAATCTTCGACTATTCGGGGTCAACCCTAAAATATATATTTATTTGACAACGTATTAACTTGAAGACACTTGGAGGGCTTGGAGTTTGTCTCTAGGTTTCATCAACCCGGTTGCCATCATAATTTCATCTTACATTGTTCTATAAATTAATACATAAAAATATAATAACCCCATCATTCTTTCAAGAAAGGAACTCTTAAATAAAGTAATGTATCTTGATCTTGTGATACTATCACGTTCATGACGTAATGTATTTTTTATTTTTATCTTGTTTTTTGTTGTTGTTTTTTGTTGGGGAGGGGGGTCCATAAAACAATATTAAAATGTCAACCATGTTACCATATGTTTATCTTAAATTATTCTAAGAATAAAAAATATATATATAAACACAATATTACATTGTCTGTTACCATCTTAAATGGTTCATTACATAAAAAATAAAAAAAAGAAATCTGGAAAAATAACACCATCGTACTTCCAAAAAATAAACTCTTCAAGAAAGTTCTCCTCAAGATATCTTCATCTTGTTTTTGTTTTGTCTGTAAGACAATATTAAAACCAAACCTTTTAGAATCATAATTTTAATCTTAAATAGTTTAAAAAATAAACCTCAGGTACAATGGGGAATGAATTTGCACCTCATCAAGAACATGCTGTCCAGTGTTCGCAAATGTATTGTTAAATGCAATGTTTATGATTCCACAACATCTACGGGATTACAGACATACATGCATGGTTCTCATTTAGCCATAGAGAGGGGGGGGGGCTGTTTATGGTTACCTAAGCGAGAGGGGTCTTGTGGCTTGCATGCTTGTAATGTAATGTAATTACTGCTGATGAATGGACTGCATGCACTGCATCGCCATCCTTAGATCAGTCATCTTTTAAGTGATTCGAATGTTTCGTTGTTTTGATAGCCCTGTGGTTGATTAAAGCAGTATACATGGAATCGGGCAATGTTAGCCAGAAACACTTGATTATATGTAAGGCATAGCATACTGTAAGGTGGTCATTATCACAAAATAAACCGAAAAGGGCAAAGTAGAAGCTACTTACTAAACAAGTACATGGTCATACTTACAGTAAACGTTCTTCTGCTAAGAAAAATAGTCCATTGCAATAAGCTTTGTAATAAGAAGGTACAGCTTCTTTGTTGTTTAATTTTGTACACTGCAACATGCAAGTATGTCATTGGAGAGAAATATAATATGTGTGTATTAAATGTGAGAGGAGATGTGAACCTTGTCACCACCCTCTAGCAAAGAAAAACTTATGAAGTTTGCTTCAAAGACCACCAGGGTAAGTGAGAGCGCGAGGGGAATAGACCATCAAGCAATGAGTTTGGCAGCCTCCATGAACTCTCAAACTGTTCAATGAAGGCTCATATTTCAGACATTTCATAGTCATATTGACTACTGGCAAGCACAAAAGCCATGTGTGCAAAAATTCAAAGTCTCAATTTATGAGGCCAGCAGCACTGAGGTGTGAAGGGAAAATGGTTTGTTGCTGTTACTGGCCAATCTGATTCATTTAACCCTCCATCAGTACTTCATCCAGATGCACTGCAAGCGAATCATTGAATTGAAAGTGAAGGGTAAAGTCCCTCAACATTAAAGCTCCTTTGTTTCAGTGTTCACTATGAACGTCATCTTTCATTTCGAATGATTCTGGTCCTTCACTGACGTCGGCCTCTTTCAGGAAGAGCTGACACATTTGGCTAACTCGACTGTCTTCATGTCACCATCAGGAGGAATCATCGGAACAAATTATCAGTGACTACTAAAACGCATGTCGCTTACCGCAAGGATTTACATGTAGTTCCAGACAAAGGGTCAAGGTTTAGCTGGCCTGCATGCAAGCATGTTTTTCCATTGACAGCTGTTCGAAAGTAGCCATGTGTATTCTTTTCTCTGCCTAAATCTTTTGATCTATAAGTCACTCTAAAGTTGGTGTGTAACTACGCGTGCATTTGCAAAAGGGAGATGTTTTTTACTCACCCTGACCGTCTCAAGAGGGAATGTCGTAATGAACAGACCAGATACTATCACGAGACATGAAAACTTCAACAGGACACGTCTCTGAGGAACGGCATGGACTGAGACGGAGACAGGACTGTGGACAACATAGATACTACAAGATCGCAAGGTAAATCTTTCCAACAGAAACCTTCATGTTCCTCCTGAAGGCACATCTATCCAGAAATATGCATCAGTTGTTCCTTTTGAAACATAATAGAGTTCTGCTTAGGCCCTCTCGACTTACACAGAATGGGTGCCATTTATGTCCCACATAATTTTTTTTTAGCTATATTGTTATGATGATACTTAATACTAAAAGTCAACCCTGTTACCATCATTTGTTTTATCGTTGTTCTATAAATAAAATAAAATAAAACATTAAATAAATGCGTCATTACCATAAAGAAACCATCACACTTTCAAGAAGTGGACTCTTCTAGAAAGTATATCTCATATCTTAGTTATCTTGTTGTTTTTTTAGTCAAGTCAACCCTGTTACTGTCATACTTGTATCTTAAATTGGTCTAGAATTTACTATGGGGGAAAATTTCATTACCATAATGAAGCCATCATACTTTCAAGAAGTGAACTCTTCAAGAAAGTTAAGTGTCTTTTAAGACAATACAAAAAAAAGTTAAACATGTTACTGTCATACTTGTATCTTAAATTGGTCTATATTATAAAACAATATTTGGGAAAAATGTAATTACCATAATAAAAACACTACACTCTCAAGAAGTGAACTATTCTAGAAAGTATATATCTTAGTTATCTCTTTTTTTTGTCAGTAAGACAATACTAAAAAGGTCAACTCTGTTACTATCATACTTTTATCTTAAATCGGTCTATAATTTAAAACAAACATGAAAAAAAAGTCATTACTATAATATATTACATCAAAACTATATATATAACTCTTCAAGAAAGTTAACACTTTTTTCCTTTTTGTTTTAATTTCTCAGAAAGACAATATTAAAACATCAACCCTGTTACCATGATGTAACAACTGAAAAAAAGGTGAATATTTAAAATACGGTAAATAAAAATAATAATTTAAATAATAATAATAATAATAATAATAATAAAATGACATTAAATGCATTACTTGGCACATTCTTCTTCTCACAGAATGTTTACATAGTACAAAATGTACTTTAAAAGTCACCTTCTCAAGCCGGAAAAGGCACCCGCTTCATCACCCAACATATGTTTCTTTAGATTCATTCTTTCCAAGGTACTGCAAGGAAAAACTGCCTTCATCCTTCAGTCCTTCATCCTTTTGTCAGCTGCCAAAGAAAAGACAGGAGGACAGAGACAGAACTCAGCATTAAAGTGGGCTTCATTAAATAATTAATTATGCATATGCTAAGCCAGCAAGTCTTTGTTGCTCTGCCCTCTCAACCAGCTGATTTTTTTTACCAGGTCATTTAATCTAACACATGTGGAATAAATTAGAATCATGAACATGAATCTGAAATGCACTGACCACAATGTAGGAGTTTGTCTGGATATGCAGCTCTACCAACATGAAAGGGTAACATGAATCAGCATTTCCAATCACAGTACTGATTCATTTAATTTCTTTGTCATTCCAAATCTGTTCATAGTGACCACAGACTGTCGTGCTGTAAAAATAAATGAATAAAATAAAACGCTGCACTGGTCAAGCCAATCTTTTATGTGAACGCTCCAACAAACCTAGCCATGTTGAAAGTGCTACAGATTCGCCATGTTTGGAGAAATCTGCCACCAAATGGACATACTTAGTTATCTTTATATTTTTCTGTAAAAAAAAAAAATACACACATAAACTTAAGTTTTTTTTTCTTCCGAGTGAACATGTTCTGAATTAAAATACTGGAAAGACTTACAGCCCTACAGTAGATGGAACAGAAAAAAAAAAGTCATGCATTTAGCACACACAAAAAAAGAAAGAAAGATAACTGACAGGGAAAGTATAATTTTAAAACCCAGAATGTACTTCATTATTAGCTATTTGAGTCATTAAGTAGACACCTTTATATCAAAACACTGGAACTGGAACATGTAATCCCCATATATATCAGTTCTGCATCATGTTAAAGTTTATTTTGTCAGTAGTTGCTATCTTTATTCTTCTTTTAACTAATTAGTTGTCACCTGTCTGTTTTCAAATTCATCGCCATGTGTATTTAAGATCCTCATTTCCTTTTATTCATTATTGGTTATATACAAATACAAGTCTCCGGCTTGGGCGGCGGGTGCTATAACAAGGATGCTAAAGACCATAGCCTCTAGCGTCAGTCACTTTCGTATGAGCACCGTCCTTTGGATGAGACGTTAAACCAAGGTCCCGACTCTCTGTGGTCGTTAAAAATCCCAGGATGTCCTTCGATAAAGAGTAGGGGTGTAACCCCGACATCCTGGCCAAATTTGCCCACTGGCCCCTGTCCATCATGGCCTCCTAATAATCCCCATATAATGATTGGCTTCATCACTCTGTCTCCTCTCCACCATAAGCTGGTGTGTGGTGAGCGCTCTGGCGCAATATGGCTGCCGTCGCATCATCCAGGTGGGTGCTGCACGTTGGTGGTGGTTGAGGAGATTCCGATGTAAAGCGCTTTGAGTGTCTAGAAGAGCGCTAAATAAATGTAATGAATTATTATTATTATTACTAGTGCACATGGATTCATATAGATTATGATTGGATTACTCATATGGATTACTTTAATTATATTTTTAAAGTATTACCTTTATTACCTTAATAAAGTATATAAAATATATTTTAAAGTATATCTCTTTATTACCTTTCTGGGGCTTGAATGTAGTTGTTGTGTAGCAGTCAATGGTGAGTAATTAATGACAGAATTTTCATTTTAGGGTGAACTAAGCAGAACAACCTTTTCAACATTGATAGTAAGATATATTTATTGAACAGCAAATCAATATATTAGAATGATTTTTGAAGGATTGTGTGACACTGATGACTGAAGTAATGATTGTCTGGCTATCACCAGACCAAGCTCAATCTTTTAAGATTGAACATTGGTCTGGGGAGTCTGCTCTTTATTTTTACTGCACAAGAGGCGTGATCAACGGGCATAGTTCAAATGACTCTGTACGAAATTGAATAATCCTTTAACCAATCAGACCAACAATACACTGCTTCTCTATCCATCATTGTGTTAAACATGCCAATAGATGGATTAAGGCGGTTTGGGATTGGTCGCCGCAAATTTGTAACAGAACCAGGATAGAAATATTGACAGGTTTCCAGCCCGAGCTGCAGGGCGAAATCAAATAGCCCGGCAGATCGGGCTGGGTTTACCCAGTCTAGAATAATGATTAAAAAAAAATTACATATTTCACAATATTACCATTTTACTGTATTTTTGATCAAATAAATATTACCTTGGTAAGCATAAGACACTTCTTTAAAAAACATTCAAAAAACATTACCAACCCCAAACTATTGAACGGTAGTGTAAAATGACAATTTCAGTCAACAATGACAAAAATATCAAACTCTAACAGACCAAACTTCAACAAATGTTTGAAAATGTAAATCAAAATCCAAATAAAACACAAGTAAACAAAAGAACACACAAAAAGGCATTTTAAAAGAAGTAAATAACTTCTTCATCAAGATTTCCACTGACAATAGAGCCCAAAACAAGTGTTTATTAATTACACACTTAGATCACAGCAGTGAATACAGGACTTATGGGATTCCAGCAACCTCTGTGAACCTGGCTGAGCTGACAGGGCCGTGAAAAATTGAAAACAGTCACGATACAAGATGAAAGCAATTATAATCAGGATGGAATGAACCTCCAAAGTAATGGCAGGCAGTGGCTGGAGAGAAAAGGCCAAAGCCCCATCACAATTTCACCATTATGGACTGTACCAGAATTATTAAAAATGCTGAACTTTGACAAATCTGTCCAGAAGTCAGACATTAGACACATTAGAACAGGTACAGCAGCTATGTGGCGTTATTTCGTTCCAAAGAGCTTTTCGGTACATTTTGATAGCATTAATGACCTCTTAGCACTAGCACACTTGCCCTACCCCCTTTTTCTTGTTCAACTTCTTATTTTGAAGCCTGTCCGAGTACGTCTGCCGCAGAAACCACACTGGCTTCGGTCCCATCTGACTTTCTCCACACCGAGACTCCAGCTCATCAGAGCGCTTAGACAGCATTGAAATGAAAAAGAAAACTGGTAGACGAGAACCACAATCTCATTGCTGGAACATCCAAAATGTTTTTTTTAAGGGTTTCCATTTGCATCTTCCAATTAATAGTTTAAATTGATTACGCTTTTAATCAGAGTCTTGATGTTGTGGGTTTGGTCTTGAGATCTCTCGAGACCACAATAATGTGAGCGTGGTGTGGGTCTCATTACACAGTGTCTTGGTCTGGATCTGGGTCCCAGCTTATGGTCTCGGACAAGACCGCAGTCCAATTCCAGCGTATTAAAGGTGAAAATTACCTCAACCGCAAGTCAGCAGGGTATCTTTATCATTCAGCAGGATTCACTGACAGTGTCTGGCATGCGGCCTTCCATTGTGAAACCTAAAATCCTCTTGATTTAAATCAGTGGTTCTCGATAGTTTTTACTTAGTGATCCAGTTTTTAGGCTCCAAAATTCTTTCAACCCCCAATTCAACAGACTGTAGGATCTCACAGGAGGCAAATAACGCTCTCAAGAATAACAAAACATTTGACTACTTTACTGTTCAGTTATCTAAATAGATTTAGTAGGTGGTGATGTATGGGGAAAAGGAAGCACTGAACAGGCGAAAATTGATTCTTGGGTATAGGGCTGCCTTCTAATAGTTAACAAAATAGTTGAATGGAAGAGGCTTAGTCTACCAAAATTGTATTAGTCGTTTAGTCGCAGGAAAAAAAAATCCACAGGAAGTAGCGAAGTTCACGCAGTCTGTGAGGGACAGATCGTTAATGGCGGGTTCTTGTGGTAATTAATTACATTATGTCGGGCAGAAATCCAAACGTTTGCCTATCATCCATTCAATCTTTAACCCAATAGAGAATCTTTGGAGGGAGCTCAAACTCTGTGTTTCTCAGCGACAGACTGATCTAGGAGCCTGATCTCACGAAAATGCGTATAAATAGTACGAGTGTGCTACATCGTGGAATGTATACGTCAAAATGAGTTTTGGCGCGCATATAGTACGCGGTTTTTCGCGTGCATATGAGACGCACTTTATTGCGTAACCCCCCCACCTCCCTAATCTTACCCTATCCCGTGTCATATGCACACCATAAAGTGCGTATCATATGCACGTGAAAAACTGCGTAGCATTTGCACGCCAAAACTCATTTTGGCGTATCCATTCCACGAGATTGCACACTCGTACTATTTATACGCATTACCATGAGATCGTGTTGGATCTAGAAAAGATCTGTGTGGAGAAGTGGGCCAAATCCCTCCTGCAGTGTGTGCAAACCTGGTGAAAAACTAAGGAAACGTTTCACCTCTGTAATGCAAACAAAGGCTACTGTACCAAATATTAACATTGATTTTCTCAGGTGTTCAAATACTTATTTGCAGCTGTAGCATACAAATAAATAGTTAAAAATCATACATTGTGATTTCTGGATTTTTTTTTTTTTTTAGATCATGTCTCTCAAGGGGAAATGCACCTACAATGACAATTTCAGAGCCCTCCATGATTTCTAAGTGGGAGAACTTGCAAAATAGCAGACTGATCAAATACTTATTTTCCTCACTGTAAGGCCGGAGACACACTGCAAGCGTGGCGTGAGCGTTGCGTTTCTGTTGCGTGCCAGCCGCGGGGCTCTGTCTTTGCACACCAGAAGCGTGTCTGACGCGGCGCTGCTACTGCTATTGATGTACAGGGAAGCCCTATACTTCAAGTTAAATATAAATATATTGCCTATTGATACAGCAAAGAAAACGTTGGCAGTAGCCTATTGACCATACATATCTATGGTATTGACGGCAAAATAGGGATACAGAATATTTTGTTCTGTATTGACAGGTTTAATATTTCAAAATCTCTATATTTTTTTATTATTACAGTTAGGCCTGCATCTGCATTTATGTTAACCTACAGAATTTCAAACATGAAAATGTAATTTATTAATATAAATTCGTGTCAAAATGGCATATAAACACCTTTTCCTATTCTATTTTGCCTGGAAACCCTTCCAACACGCTCGTGTGTCACGTGAAAAATAGGCATCTCTTCTAATTGAAGCATGCACGCGTTTTCCGCGCGGCTCAAGCCAGGCAGTGTGCAAGGTCTAATCGGTTAACATGGGAGCCGAAATAAAAACTGACACGCCACGCAGCCGAGACGCTCACAGCACGCTTGCAGTGTGTCCCTGGCCTAAGTGTTTGCGCAGCATGTGGAAGCTGAAGTATTAGCATGCTTACTGCATGACATGGAGGTGCCGGCACGATCACTTGCATTTTTTCCTTACAACAGCAGAAACAACTTAAAAATACTCTAAATATTTACAGATAAGAGCATCATTCAAAACTGTTAAGATGTAACTGTAAACTACTTTTATTTGTGTAAACTCACAATAACAACAAAACATTGTGCTTTTGTAAAATAAAGAAAACAAACAGGATACAGTCTGTCATATCTGCTTGAAATGTCTACTTTTAAACAAACCGATTAAAATTGAAAACAAATACTCTCTAAAGGCGTGTCCACTATATACTGTTGAGATGGTGATTCAGCATTGTCAACTTCATCTTTGAAGCTGACACTGCAATATTAACTCTTTCCCTGTCAGCGTAAATATTGTCCCTCAGAAAATTTGAAGAGTTCAGATGCAAAAGGCGCTAAACACCACCTGACAAAAATGAGTTGATGATATTGAGCGAATGCTCTCCGCACATAGTATGTGTTCAGCAAACACTTTCACTTCAAATCTGCTAAATCCCAGGATCAGCCCATTCAGAAATACCAGTTTGTTGGCAGAAACCAATCAGAAGATGCGAATCATATGATTTCAAGATGAATGACGGCGTGCGTAGCGGTTGCGGTTGCGCTGCAAGGTTTTATCATGTTTAATCCATCATTACAGTGGCAATGACATGATTTTGCAACTGGCAAGTAAACACAAGAGTGTTCCTTGAGCTGCTGTAAAACTCCGATAGAAAAACGATGAACACTCACTGAAATGCTGGCAGACAAGATGCTAAACCAAGAAAACGTTTTGAAGAAAACGTTCTAAGATTTTTCTTCACATAATGGTTTTCAATTGTAACCAACTGGTTGAAGGTCCAAATCAATGCAGTTTCAAAGGGATTCAGGGGCTCTGCGTGATCCCAGAAGAGGAATAGAGTCTTATCTAGCAAAATGACCGGCCATTTAAAAAATGTTTATACAATTAACATACTTTTTAACCTAAATTGCTCATCTTGCCAGGGATTACACAATCACATTGAATAGGTCACACTAGACGTAGGCAGAAGTACTGCCCCTTTGTTTACAAAGATCACATGCGAAGACTAATACAAACACACTTGTTTGTCAATGTCAGACGATTTTTAAGTTGAAGATGGACTGTTTTTTGGTAAAGGCCATTTGTACTCATCCTCGAATGTTCGCTTGGGAGGGTACTTTAAACCTACTCCTCGTGTGACATTTTCAACATGACTGCACAATCACTGGCACGTCGCAGTGCAGCGCAAAATGAACAATTTAGGTTAAAAAGTATATGTAGTTTTTTTTTTTATTAACGATTGTTTAGCTAAATAAGACCCTATTCCTCATTTGGGATCGGGCAGAGTCTCTGAAGTGCTTTTAATACTGCATTGATTTGGACCATGGTTGAAATTAAAGTCCATTATGTGAAGAAAAATCCTGGAATGTTTTCCTCACAAAACTTGGAGGAAAAAAAAGACATGAACTTGGATGAAATGGGGGTGAGTAAATTATCAGGAAATTTTCATTTTGAAGTGAACTAAATGGACAATTACTAGACCAATCTTTAGTCAGGGACAGATCAAGTTGGGTATGTGCAATGAATGCTGCATTTTCTTTATTTCAGTTCTACAAAACTGACAGGTCTTGGTTTGGATCTGGGCCTTGAATGTTTTAGTTTTGATATGGATCTGGGCCTCAAGAGGTCTAATATTGGTCTGAGCCTTGGAGGCTCTGGTTTTGGCTTCAGCTTTGTTTTTGAACATACAAAGGTCTTTAAAACGACCCTCAACACACGAACCGATGTTATCGCGCAGGCTTGCGGGCAAGTTTTACTCTGCACAAGCACTTGAGATATCAAAATACACTGCTGTGTTGAGGTTTGAGGTAAGTTTATGATGAAGGTGGGTTACAGTGGTCGGGTTGGCACCGTGTTTCTTCTCAAATATGCGGTCTACCTCAGAGAGCTTTCAGATGTATCGAATGAAAATCTCAGCAGGGCCTCCTTAAAGATGACAAACACACCTTGGGGGAAGAATAAAGCAAAGGAGGACATCGTTTGAAGAGTGAAAAACCACCTTTTCCTGTTTGCCAAGATAAATGGCCTGTCAGCGGACGACACTCTGGGGAAAACTTTATGCTTTGCTTACAGCATCAGCAAAAGCAAACCTCTTATTTGACCCTCATAAATAGTGTCCTTTCAGCTTCATTACAGGTAGGCAACACAAGCAAACCCCTCCAAATATCTGTCATTTTTTGTAAAGGTAACAAGCATGAGCCTATAAAAGAAGTAGCCCATTGAAGTAGAGAATGCAGACCTCTCCCATAAATTAACTAGGCAGATCTCAGAAATCACATCAAATATGTCACAAACAGCTAAAAAGTACCCTATTAAAAATAAAGCAGTGACAAGCACCATAAACAAGTTTATACACTGAATATTCCTTAAGCCAAACAATACAGGCAGCGTTTGCCATACCAGCCAACCTTCAGCCTCTTCTAATGAGGCATGCTGAATCAGCCTTTTATTGCCAGGACATTGGAGAGAAAACCTGGATGAAATATCATGTCCTTTTACCACAGCAATATACCTCAGAGACCCACGTAGTCCAAGGTAACAGGAAAGAACGTGGGCCTGAGGCTGTCCTGACCCTCCTGGTTTATGAGTACATTACTACCTTGGCCTCAGACCCCATTCAAAACTCTAATAAAACTATAAATGAACAAACTGCTGCTATAACTCCATATAACTCTAACACCACTTCGCCTCAAAATACAAACCCAAAATACTAATTTGTAACCAACATCTACATACACTGCTATACACTTATACACTGCTGAAGATTTTAGTTTTTAATCAGTGGCATAAATGGACAATTCTTCATTCGTCAATTGAAACTTTTCTGTCCCTCTAGGATGATTTAATAAAAATTAAAAGAAAAAAAAAAAGTCATCAAATTAGTTTTTGGATACATTATAACCTATAATTTTAAATGCTGAAATAGTACATGTATTTTTGCATCTATTTCTACTTGCATTTTTTTCTATGCATTACCCGTTATTTAAATTTTCATATTTTAATGATATCCCATTTAGGCTCTATTTTTGTTCACATTTTCCTTTTTTTTCACAAACTTACAGGACAAGCATATAGGTTAGATTATGCATTTATTTATTTATTTATTTATGAAGAGAAATTTGTACAGAGACTGGCTAATTTTATTCAGGTTTCATTGATGTTTGTCCAATAAATCGCATAAATCGGCCCCTTAAGCCGGGGACACACTGAACGACTAGCTGAAACATTCTAAGACTGAACTGAACACATTTACAGACTGTTTCCTTCGACTGGAGCAGATTTTAATCTTTGGCAGTCAGAGAACAGCACAAACGTTTACGACTATAAATGGTTTCATCGGATGAACGCGCGTTGCCACGGTTACGGTTACGCCTGGCCCGAAGTTAACTTCCTCAGGTCTATGTTTGTTGAATAAAACCGTTTTTATCAGTCTTGCTAGTGGATATTATGGCGCACTCAGTAGAAACACATTTTTGACGTACTATTCTTGGATAGCATATAAATATTAACAATCAAGAGAGGACACCAGCGCAAAAACAGTGTGTGTGACTCACCAAAAAGCCTGGCTTGAATGCTTTATAAACATCCAGTCTGACTGCATGCGATCGGCATCTAATGTAACTTACTTGTTATATATTTAGCTTATTATCATAAATAATCTACTGTAGGTAACTTATTTTGTCTGCGTTTACACTTGGCATATACGATCGCCGATCGGCTCATCACTCGATCAGGACAGAGCACATTTACATTTGATCACGTCAAGTTGTCGCCATCTGGATAACTGATCGTATTTATGTTTACCGCAAAATATTAATAAGCCTTTATCACGGAGTGTAAAACGTCTCGGTTACGTATGTAACCCTCGTTCCCTGAAGAAGGGAACGGAGACGTACGTCGGAACTGAACCGACGAATTGGGATCTCAATATCTCAAATATTAAACGTAGAAAAATGACTGTTTCTTAAATTCTAAGACTAGAATCTTAAAATACAGCACACTGCATGATTTTTCATACAGACTGTAAACACAGACTGCAACTGTCCTTGATTCGGCGCGTTTGAGCATGATTAGTCGTAACAACCAAAGTCCATTCATAATCGACCTAACAGTCGTTAGGTGTGTCCTCAGTTATACGCAACAAACTGCGATGCAATGTGTATTCTGACACCTTTTATCAGAACCAGCATTAAATTCTTGAGCAATTTGAGCTACAGAAGCTCGTCTGTTTGATCGCACCACACAGGCCAGCCTTCGCTCCTTACGTGCATCAATGAGCCTTGGCCGCCCATGACCCTGTCGGTAATACACAACTGTTCCTTCCTTGGTCCACTTTTGATAGATACTGACCACTGCAGACCGGGAACACCCCACAAGAGCTGCAGTTTTGGAGATGCTCTGACCCAGTCGTCTAGCCATCACAATTTGGCCCTTGTCAAACTTGCCCAAATCCTTACACTTGCCCATTTTTCCTGCTTTTTTCCAACTTTAAGGACAAAATATTCACTTGCTAGCATAAATACCTAGTGTACCGTGATGAAGAGATAATCAGTGTTATTCATTTCATCTGTCAGTGGTCATAATGCTATGCCTGTTCGTTGTATTCTATTAATATATTTAACAGACCTACATAGGTCACCTTACATTTCATACAGTTGATTAGTGACGAAAACGAAGCAGGGCAACAACTCATTGCAAGATCTTATAGAATGTAGATAGAATTACCCTAAAATTAAAGATATCATGGCAAATATGAGACAAAGTTTTTAAAATGTGTCCTTTGTTTTTTTCTGTGCAGTGAAGGATACAACAGATGAATCCTTTGCGGCTTTGCCAACCCCAGAATTCCTTGACACACCATTGATAACTGACAACTATTTTGACAGAAATTGCTGATTTGCATAATATTTTATTAGATAATATACATTTTATATAAAAACACATACAGAAACAACAATACATCTGACTTTTTTCTTTTGTCCCAGGGTCTCAGCTTGACAGAGAGAGGATTGTGGTGAGGACCAGGAAATTAAACACCATTGCTTGTCAGGTTGTTTTAGCCAAGGGAATCTCTCAACTTTGGAAACCTTCTCATCTCGCTCTGTTGATGAATACTCACTGAAATGCTGGCTGACAAGATGCTAAACCAAACCAGAACACAAACAAAGCTCTAATTCACCAGCTCCACCTGTAAATATCAGAGAGAACGAAAAGAAAACACAGCAAAGTAAGTTAGAGCTCTGTGATCCATTACTTTTCAGGAGCAGGAAATGAAATTAATGAAACCTAGCTGTTACCGAGGGAAATGTCAGTACACGTGATATAATCAATTGTTTCCCAACATGTTTTTCACTTATGTACCCCCACAGCCCCTTCAGTAATGTTTGAAAACATTATATATATATAGAGCCTATAAATCTAGATGCACCCTAGCGGCAGCAAATCTATTTTGCCGCGAGTATCGTCTAGCAACTCTCAATACCCTTCTGAGCTGTAAACGCCAAACTCTGGTCGGGCCAATCACATCGTGTATAGAGTCAGCGGGCGGGGCTTAATATAATGACAGCCGAGTTGCGCTTGAGTGCTTCTAGTAAACACAGAAACTGGCGAACGGCGGTCTTTCGAATCAGCTTTGACCGCAACTCTGGAAGACTTGGAGTTAAGCTTTTCGCTGAGAAAAAAGGACAAAGAACGGCACTGAAGTCATTCTTAGGAAGGGAAGATGTGTTCGGAGTTTTGCCGACCAGATACGGCGAAAGTTTAATCTGTCAACGAGCTCTGCTTCACCTTCGTTGCTCTGGTTGGTTGTAGCGCTATCCTATCGCGTGGAGAGGGAGTTTGAAAGACAACCGTTTATCCGCCCCTCGGATTGAGCTGCATACTGCCAACATTGTTAATCTATCTAATTCACCATTTTAAACTTTTAGCAAAAAACTTCACTTGCTAAGAGCACATAGCACTAAGGGAATCATGAATAAATTACTTTTGAACAACCCTGTTTCTGATTTAATGTTTTACAAATTAACTGTTGGTGTAAGAACTTTTAGATAAAATATTTTCTCAGAGAGAGCTCACATACCTTTCAGTGCTTCAGATTTTGTTAGTGAGGGAAAGTGAGATAATTTAGTGTATTTTAGTTGTGGCAGATAATTCCACCAATTTACAGTCAAAGTATGGTACGGTCACAGAATTGATGCAAAAATGTATGGACATTTTTAAGAGAAAAGTTATTTTTAAACAATTAAATGTTGTAGAATTAGTAAATTAACTATTTGTGGCTTTTATAAATAAAAGAAATGAATATGCATATACCCATATGCAAAGAGTCAATATTTAGTGTTGACCCTTCTTCATAACTGTATTCGTGCTGCATATCAGCTTCTGGGCCAAATCCTGACTGATGGCAATCCAAGTGCTCTTCTACTTGTCCATTTGCCTTTTGAGAATTGACCACAGGTTCTCTAAGGGATTAAGATCCGGAGAGGTGCCTTGCCACGGATCCCAAATTTCATTGTAATGATCTCAGAGCCACTTCATTACTTTTGCCTTGCGACGTGCTCCATCATGCTGGAAAAATCACCAAATTGCCCCTGAATCACTGGGGGAAATTGCTCCTGCAGGACAGTTTGACACCATCCTGTTTTCATGACAATGATTTTGCCCACTTCCTTGGATGAAAAGCAACCACACATGGATGGTCTCGGGATACTTCACTCTTGGCATGACAGAGGACTCTTTTCTTCAATTTTTTCACAATCAATTTTTCAACGTCTCAAGTCTGAAGGAAGTTTTCATCAGAGAAAAAAACTTTTTCTTATCTCCAATCCTTATAATTTCACCTTGAACTTCAGTCTGTCCTTGATGTTTTTCTTGAAGAGAAGTGGCTTCTTTGCAGCCCTTCTTGACACCAGGCTGTTGTCCTAAAGTCTTTTCCTCACTGTGCGTGCAGATGCATCGCCAACCGCTGCCAATATTGAGCAATTCTGCACTGGTGGTGACACGATTCGATACCTAAACTCCTCAGGAGGAGACAGTCCTAGTGGTTTCTGGACACTCTCGGACGTCCTGAAGCCTTCTTCACTACATTTGAAACTCAGTCCTTGATGTTCTTGATTATCTGGTAAATGTGTGCAGGTGCAATACATGTGAGGCCGTTTAGATGCAAATCGATGATGGCTGCACATCTTTCTTTGGCGGTAACCACAAGAACACAATGATTGTAGGCACTTCTTCCCTCCTTTTATAGCAATCAGTCTGCTCTTATAATCCATGATTACGGTACTCGTTCATACTTTTCAATCTGCTGATTTTATAATCAGTGAATGAAATGATTCCAGGAAAAAAATACAAATAATTTGCTATCAAGTAAAATGCATCTGATCCCTCAACACCACAACAACTGAAGCTGCAGACTTTGTGAAACACAACCTTTTGCCAAAACATTTGCCCATGACAGTATTTATAAAACAGTTTGATCCAGTTCTTGATTCTGATCAATTAATAGGTGCGTTTTATTCACGATAAAACCCGCCCATGACCGCTTCACCCAACGGTTATCTGTATCACTGCACAACACCCTTAGCAACCACTCTTGGCAATGTAAACATATGTTTGTTCTCATTGAAGCTTGTATTATTGTGAGAGTGATTGAGTGACCACCTCCATTCAGGTTTAGCATATTCCTTAAGGTCAGTCTTATGTTCATAATTTAAAAAAAATCTGTTGAACAATAAAGGGGTTTTCCCATGTCCTGACAGTGACGGCACTTATTTGTCAGTTGCGTCTTGTTCCCCTGTTCACACAAGTTTTACCCATTCAATATAAAAGTCTTCGCTGCTGAGTGACTCACTCACCGTCCTCTAATGGCATAATAATGCAACTTCTTTTGCTGTCACTGATCATTTATATAGATCAGTGGTTGCTGTTCCCAGTCAGAGACTATTTTTAGGCGGAAGGAAGGCTTTTATTGATTTTACTTCATGAAAGTTGCATCAATACATATAGTTTGGCTTTTATTTTTTGTACTGTTTTATAAAAGCAATAAGCCCAGTGAAGCCCTGGTTTACTGTGAACTTATAACAGCTAAGGGGTTTAGCTCCACTTCGCGTCGTGCCTAACAACGCCCCTAAAAAATTCCCTGTAAAGGGCTTCATGGGACTTATTGCTTTATTATGCCCTACTGTTCAAAGGTTTGGGTTGGTTTTTGAATTATCTCACCAATGTTGCACTGATTAGAAATAAGTTATATTGAGAAATACATTTTTTTTTATCACGTTCACGTTCCATCAGAAATAATTTTAAAGCCTGAAATACACAGCATGATTTTCAACTGGCCCAAACGAACATCACCAGACCAAACTCAATCTTTTAAGATTGAACATTGGTCTGGGGAGTCTGCTCTTTATTTTTACTGCACAAGAGGCGTGATCAACGGGCATAGTTCAAATGACTCTGTACAAAATTGGATAATCCTTCAACCAAAGATCCATCACTTCTCTATCCATCGTTGTGTTAAACCCGTCAATAGTGCCGGTTTATGATTGGTTCTCGCAAATTTGTAATAGAAGCAGGATAGAAAACTGTACAGGTTTCTAGCCTGAGCTGCAGGGTGAGATCAAATTGCCGGCAGATCGGGCTTTACCCAGTCTACTAATCAGTGGTCCTATGTCGTACAATGAGAGAGATTCAAAGACGGCCATTGTCAAAGTCTTGAGACCAATGACAGCCTACAATAATTTTATGACAAACTTACCGCTAAGTTTGCCGCTACAGCCTATGTCTACTTACCAGCCAATAAAAATACGACATGAAATCAACGCGACAAACATAAAACGGCTTACCTCAAGTTCTTTTCCCTTCCTCTTTCGCCGCTTCCTCTTTTTTCAGCACTACAACTGCCATAGTGTGATTCATCATGGTCTTTTTGTTTACCACTAGCGAAAGCTAATGTTTTTTTTCTTCTATAGAAACTTGCATCGTAGAGTCTGCATGCATGTCATACCCAAGTTTAATAGATTCATGTCGCAGTGTGATTTGTAATGATCTTATAGGATTGCTAAAATCGTGCAGTGTATTTCTTGAGCATTAAAAAAGCCCGCTTCATATGCTTATTTAATGCTCAAGAAATACGTAACTTCTTATTATAAAGGTTTAAATTGATCACTTTCACAAACATAATAAATGAATGTAAAAAATGTTGCTGACCCCAAACTTTTGAATCGTAGTGCGTTGTGTGTGTATGTGTGTGTCTGTGGTTTAGGTAAACTCGACGTTATGAGGACAAAATGTCTTCTCAAAGATATCCACAATATCCAAAATCATTGTCCGTGTGGAAAAACATTTTTTCCACCATGATGAAAACAGTTTATAAATCAAACTAAATTATGTTTTTAAAAATGTAAAACTGCAGAAAGTTTTGTGTGAGTAAGGTTAAGGGGATAGAATATTCCGTTTGTACAGTGTAAGGATCATTATGTCTATGGAAAGTCCCCATAAAACATGAAAACGCGTGAGCACTGTGCATGTAAATGAAAGCAAATGCTGTAGGCTCAAAAATCTCCTAGAGGAAAGACTTAATGAAATAGCCTAAAAAATAGTTTTCTGGAGATTTTGATGACAAGCACAAAGCAGAACTTGATGTTATTGCTCAATTTGCACTGCCACTGAAGAGGACTCATGATCGCCGATGATTAATGGCGTCTCCCTGCGCTTAAACACCACAACAACAGTCCTGCTAGGAACAGCTGTGCGCAATTACCCCCAAATTGCGCTGTATCTGCAGACTGATTCCTAAAACACCTCAAAAATCATTCAAGGTCGCAGGCACTCCAAGAAAACAAAATACATTTTAATCTTTGATTTCCCCTCCCCCATTGCTTCATGAACAAAATCGAAGCGAAATCTTGCATCCAGTACAAGAAAACAGAGAAAGATTGGACTGGTTTCCAAAAGGGAAAAACTGAGAGGGAGGTTTATCATTAAGCTGAGCTAAAGAAACCTTCAGAGAGAAGAAGTATTGCTGCATTTAGTTGATGGAGGAAGCAGAAAAGCTGGCAGCGGGACAGTGTTGTGTGGTCTCGACTTTGGAGAAAGGGGTTCAGAGCGAAGGGTGGTGTAGCATTACATCACATCCACAGGGACCTCATTCGCATAACATCATGAAGTGCTGACTGCGTTTCGAAATTAGGAAGATGAGCTGTTATGACGCCACAGTCGCCTGTTTTTGCCCGTACAGTGAAAGCCAATGAGGTCCAAAACTACATCTTTTTTTCACAATATCTTCTTTTGTGTTCCACAGAAGAAAGTCAGTCAGATAGGTTTGGAACAACATGAGGGCGAGTGAAGTATTGTACACAGTTTTGTTCTCAAGTAAATGTATTTAGTTTTAAGACAATACACTTCATTTCAAAGCGATGCGCTCTGAGAAAACATGTGTTTTGCACACCCAGGTTTTGTGATCACATTTCGTCATGCGAAATGCAGACGAAAAAATTCAATACCACCAAATAAATGTTACTCATTTCCGTGACGAAGAATAACATAACATTTTCCTTGGGGCGCAGGTGTCTTCGTCTGTTCCTGTCAGGAGAAACCAGATGAAAGAGCTAACGGAGCGTAGCCCTGCCAACAGATAAACAGGAGATATAACCTGCAAACAATGCTACATTTATCACGTGAACATAAACAGGTGGCTAATAAAACATGGTTATTGGATTTTACAACATGAATGAACGGACAGAACAATCCCACCTGTCGTCCATCTGGCAGGAAAGGGCCGAAACATTAAACAATGCCCTTTTGGTTCTGTCTAAATTGTATATAGAACTGCATGGCTTCCAAAATATGATTGTTTTTGGGTAATTATAGTTGTTTTTCATGAAATAATATTGGATAGACATTTAATTTGCTGGCTTTTGTGCACTAACAACCACCAAGAACGATGTCAAACGTCCATGAAAAACAACACATGCTAGCATACTTGCAATGCTAGCATGTCCACATTGGATTCAAATACTTAATAGGTTACACAGTATGTTTAAGGCACGTCTGCTAATGTGTCACACAAATTTTACTTCGAAAATTCATCTGACTCATCCTTACTGCCCGCCAAACTAGTCTTTAGAGGCTTTCTGAATTGAAGAGCAGAAAACACAACCAGAGGTCTTATCAAGCACACACTCCGAGAGCAGTTTACCTCACATGTAGCGACAACGTGACCTACGTGTTTTTGTTTTTCCTCTCGCATTGGCGTTAAAATACACAACTGAAGTAATAAAGTCCTCAGAAACAGAAGAAACACACACTAGGCAGCTTGATGCTAGTGTTTACTTTGAATGCAAATAGCTCTTCTGAGACATTAAAAGACATATATGCCATCTTGATTCATATGCAGCACATGAGGAGGACAACCACAGTATTAGCTGCAAAAACAGAAACTCTGAGGTAATTCAGCTGAATAAAAGAGCATTTGTTCTCATTTTCATTTTTGCTCATAGGACAACTTTTTGAGCCAATCAACTGAGCTGTAAAGGCCATGCGACTAATAACTCTTGAGCTGAAGAAAAATGATGATGAGTACTTGATAATAGACACCTGTTTTAATTTTTGACGCACTGTGGACTATTCATTTTCACATTTTTCCCATCTGACGCTTAATTGTTTTTTTGTTTTTTTATATGTTTGAATTGATAAGATGATACGACTTTGAAGAACTCGTTGTTACAACTTTTAAACACTGAATTTTCGGAGAGTTCTGACTTGTACCATGTGACCACTGATTCATTTTGGTGTTGATAGTGTTGCCATAGAAACGTTGCCATTATTTCCAAGTCTGATGAGGTGAACTCCCCCGACTGTATTCATATTCGAAAACAGTCCATGCTAAGAAAATGTTAATGCCAGTTGACTATTTAGGATGTATTATATTTTTTTAGACAGTAATTTTGCTGCCAGCTTGGAAACTAAATAATTATTCCCAAAATGCACATTCATGCAAGTCATATTAGCTTCTGAAACAACTTCAGTTATGATTGTCTGGATCTTTGAAGGAAAAGGGAATACAAACTCAACCGCTTGGAGCTCATGATTGAATACTCCTGCATTATGGGATGCTCAACATAAAACATACCTTGGAGATACTTTGCTCACCTAAAAATTACTGGCGAGCAACAAGGACAAAATCCAGATGGAAGCAGCTATACAACGCACATGTTAAGGGTCCCAAATGGATTTCTCTACTTCCTCATCCATCTATATTTCCTATATTTATCTGCAGCTCTCCCCTAGTGAAGGATATGAACACATAAATATTGCACAAACATCTGCTTTTTTTAGTCCCTGATTCGACATAACCAGCTAATGCTGGAAAATCTGTGTAGTCCGTAGGTTGACAGGGAAAGACGTCTGTGTTATATCATGGTTAGTAGTTTAATCCTGCCCTACATCCTTTAACTAGGGCAAAACTGAATGGAAAAACTATTTCTGTCCAACTGATGCAAAAAGATCTGTTCATTTAAAGATAAGGTTATATGCACTATGGATATATTTGTAGACAATTGGAACATCTATACTCATTCGGATCGGAAGTGTGTCAGTCTATGTATTATCATTAACAGATAAACTTATAGCAATGTAACAATCATTGAGTCGTTTGAGTTAATCGATTTACGACAGTGAATCAGACTTTCCAGCGCGACATGAGAAAAAGCTGACAAATGATGTTTCATTTTAACCCAGTTGTAAAATTGACCATCAACATTTGACTAAGGTGCCCCTATATTATTCTTTTTGGATATCACCTTTCATGGAGTGTGCTATATAGCTGTTTGTAAACATAAAAAAAAGGTCTGCAAAGTTTACCTTAACTTTCTTTGTAGGAAAAACTGCATCGTCAACTACTCAATAACGCTACTGACTTGGAAACACTATGGAATAAAAAAACAAAAAGGTTATTGCGACTTTTTATTTCGCAATTCTAACTTTCTGCAAGTTTAAATCACACAATTCTGACCTTTTTCTCAGAATTGCAACTTTATATCTTGCATTTCGGACTTTATATCTCACAATTTATATCTTAAAATTCTGACTTTATTTCTTGCGATTCTGAGTTTAAATCTTAAAATTCTGACTTTATTTCTTGAGATTCTGAATTAAAAACTTAAAATTCTGACTTTCAAGTTGAAATCTTGGAATTCAGACTTTTTCTTGCAACACAGAGTTTAAAGTTTAGAATTCTGACTTTATTTCTTGCAATTCCGAGTTTAAATCTTGAAATTCTGACTTTATTTCTAGTGATTCCGAGTTGAAATCTTGGAATTCTGACTTTATTTCTTGCAATTGCGAGTTTAAATCTTGGAATCCTGACTTTATTTCTTGCAATTCCAAGTTTGAATCTGAAAAAATTCTGAATTTATTTCTTGCAATTCTAAGTTTAAATCTTGGAATTCTGACTTTATTTCTTGCATTTCCGACTTTACATTTTTGAATTCTGACTTTATTTCTTGCATTTCCGACTTTACATTTTTGAATTCTGACTTTATTTCTTGCAATTCCGAGTTTAAATCTTGGAATTCTGACTTTAATTCTTGCAATTCCAAGTTTGAATCTTGAAATTCTGACTTTATTTCTTGCGATTTTAAGTAAAAATTTTGGAATTCTGACTCTTTTTTTAACGCATTTGCAAGTTTGTATCTCGTAATTCTGACTTTATTTCTCACAATTCCGAGTTTAGATATAAAGTTTAGCCAGTTCAGACAAAGTATATACGATTTGCGGGAAATAAAGTAAGAACTACAAGAAATAAACTAACAATTGTAAGAAAAAAAGTTAGAATCACAAGTTATAAACTTATAAATCGTGAGAAAAAAAAGTCAGAAGTATGAGATAAAAGTCACAATAACCTTTTAATTTTTTTTATTCTATGGCAGAAACAAGCTTCCATGCTACAATGCTACTTGTTGAAAGACGTGGTTTGTTACAGGAAATGTCACTCTATTTTGAAAAGCACCAATACGTGTTTAAGTTAAGTGTTTAATTAAGTATTTGGCAACACTGTAGTGTAGTGCACTGGAGCTTATTTGCTACATTTTTTTTATGTTACATAGTGGTGTGAAGGTGGTTATTAAGTGTAGATGATGTATACCTGTCCTGCAAGTCTTGGATGAGATCATCAGCCATCCATCATCTGAGAGACCGTCTGCCTAGGATCTCCAGATGCCAAAAATGACAGTAAAATGAGGGGTTCCTCATCTGTTTAGTGAACACAATAAGACTGTGCCAATTCAATTAAACTTTCAGCACTATCAAGACAATGAGGAAATGAGAACGAGGGAAAGACAGGTCATGTGAGAAAGAAAAGACAAGAGAGATAAACAATACCTGCCAGGAATACTTTGACTCTTAGGAATCTTCTCCTTTAACCACAGAGAGTGGAAATGACAGATTAATGGGCTTTATTTATGGCCTAAAATTAACAAGCCCACTTTTTCTTTTCATTGCCAAGAGCACAGTACATCATTATTTGTACCCCCGTCTTCTGTGTTGCTCTGTAGACGACGTCACACATAACCTGAATACATTTCCTTTCACGACACACCTACCTGGACAATCTGCGGATGTTAACCTCATAAGTGTAGCAACAAGCAGTAAACAATTTCCATTAGCATGATTTTAGTTAGAAAGAAAATCACTTTAATCCATACTAAGGGTGAGCTCTGGCCGGTCAGAAGAGTCAAAAATCACCGTGATGGAGCTCTGGAGGTGGGAAGCTCCAGGAAATGACAGGCTGCTTTTCTGAAAAGGCATCACATGGAGGATGCACCATTCTGGGGAAGTAATAAAGGGAACTAGACCCTGGAGGAAATTCCTCCTGAAAAATAAAGTCCAAAAAGCCTAACATAATTAAAGCTCCATGTTCTCAGTACTCTCTAGCCAGCCCAGGGAGGGACATCATGCCTGGGCACAGTCAGATCTTTGTCCCTCTGAAAGGCCAGTAGCAAGCGAAGAATTTGATGTAATCACATCAAAACACAGGGAATCCAACGCATTCATGCAGTTTGCAGTAATTTATATGGATGGTAATTACAAACGAGCAGCAGCTTTTAGCTCCATTAGCTGCTATTTAAAAAAAATGGCGGATCTCAAGTTTGTGGTCATCTTGTTGACCCCGCCTCCCACACCTGACGTAATCGGTTCTTACTTCTAGCAATGTTTTGGTGCTACTTAAGAACCACTTTTCCTGGCTCGGAGCTGGTGCTTTGGGTGTGGAAACTCAAAGAACCGATTTGAAACTAGGCTCTGGCTCCGAACTAGCACCAGCACTGCCTTGGTGGAAAAGGGGTCTCAGAGCCACTCCGGGTGGGCATATAATCTAGTTTCCACTGCAGTGGAAGTCTGAAAGCCTGTAAATCCTCCAGAGCTCCAAGGAGTTCAAGGCAGTGAACTAAGCTCAGAGAAATTGGATTGGTCTCTCGAAAAGCCTGGGTAAAAGTCCTCCATAAGAAAAGTCAAAAAGCCAAACATGGCCTAGAGCTCCATGATAATATTCTCGGCCCTTCCTGAGCAGCATCGGGGAGGGAGCGCCAGTACTGGGAACAGACGGTACCTTTTCGACACTCGACTCAACACTTTTTTTATGAAGTTATATTCAATTTAACTTTGTTACAATGACAGTGCACTAAAACACTTTCAAAATCACCTTTACAGCTCAAATAATACATAAGTTTTGTGTGCTTTTATAAAAAATTCATATTTCTGTTTTTAAATCCTCAAAAATCCACTGTAAGTGCCTTACCGTAACCTAAATGTTCCCTTTACATGGGTGGCAACTTTAGCTAGTGTGTAATGTTGCTGTTTGAGCAAAGTTACAACATTCAAATTTTAAAGCAAAGGGAGATATTTGCTTTTAAAGAAATCAATTTCTAAGATCTACAGCAAATGGCAGGTAGGGACTACAGACATTCCTCAAGGGTAGCTGACATAAGCACCCCCAATATTTATATAAACCCTCCTCCGAGAATATTAAATAAGGGGGGCGAGGACATTTTGTATTGCTGTGGAATAGTAGGCTGGAGTGCCGTCGGTCATGCAATGCCAGGTGCGTTTACATGGAGCACTGTAATCGGTTTAAAAGTCCAATCCGAATGAAAATGCTCCATATCAACACCTCAATCGGAATAAAAATGCCCAACCCGAATGAAATTGTAATCGGTTTGAGAGGGGTGGGATAAACCATTTCATGAACCAATCAAACTAAAAATTTCACCATGTAAACGACCTGACCTGATTACTTTTGAGTGTACGTCCTTATGTGACGTGATATACAGCACACGCCTTCACTGCTAAAGTTAATGAACACCAGGCTGTAATGTTGACAATAGAGAAAAGTTAACTTTTCTGAGGGGTAAGCTTTTTATTTTGAATAATGACACAGACATAGCCTGGCTACACCCTCTCATCTTGACAGCGTTTGTCACAGGCACTTTTTACTTCAACTGCGCCTGACAGAAGAATGTATTTTTCTGAGATGATTATTACACTTTACAACAACAAATAAATAGCCTTTAAAAAACCATATTAGTCCTGGTGGCTGTTGAGAGTTGCTATGGCAACCGTGAACACATTCCAGCTGGAGAGGACAGTGTCGACATTTTTGATGCGGCTGACAAACTGTGTGCATGTCACAAAATTATTCTGATTGAAAGTCAGCACATGTCAACCCCAGATCGGTTTAGATAACATCTCATGTAAACAGATCACTGAATCTTTCGGTCGGAATGATTTTAATTGGAATGACAAAAATGTAATGTAAACGTGGCTGCTGTTATTTTCATCCGGATTGCAGGTAACTTTGTTAAGCCTTCCTAGGGTCAGGGGAGTTAGGGATCAATGGTTAAAATGTATTTAATAAATAATTATTACCCAGATCTCACTCTCTGTGCTGCACATTTTACGGAGGAAAGCTTCCACAATCGACGCAAGTTCAATGCAGGATTCGCAAAACAGCTTGTCCTGAAAAATGGAGCAGTTCCAATTTTAAAAACAGAAGCTGTTTATGGGCCACAACCTGTAAGTATGATTTATTTTTCGTTGAGTTTAATTGTACGTTGTAGCATGGAAGTTAACATATGGCAATGCTGTTTGGCTCTGCAAACCACTATGTTAAATGTTCATTCATACTTAACGTTATCCGACAAACCTAACATTACAAACTTTTTTTAAATCTCAACAGCAAACTTGCTTGGAATTTGTGTAAATTATTCTTTGGTAAGGGCTTTTATGTATAATTTATCTACATACTTGTTTATCTACAGGCATGCTAAACATTGTTCAGTGTTTGATTTGGCTACTATAGTAAAGCCAATGTTTAGTGTTCGTTTTGGGTTAATAGTTCTTGCGACAGATATGTGGGTATAATTGTTCTAAATAAACAAAAGTCATGCTGCTACTCAGTAGTGATACAGACACTTTACAGACTACCTGTAAAGGTAGAGGGTTTCCAAGAAACGTGCACTAGGCGGTTAGCGTATCACAACACACTGGGCCAGCTAACCAATTTGAGCCCATTGTGTATTTTTGAAGGACCGGCTTCACAGAACCCGGAAACCATCAGACTGTTTTTACAAGGAGGGACAGAGCAGTGTAGAATAAAGGCAAAATATATGCAAAATAATGCTATATTTTTTAAATGAAGCATGAACATGTTACCGTGCACCCCACAAACACAATCAAGCCTTTGAAAGAATGTGTTTTACCAACCTTTTAAAGAAATCGAGGGCAGAAAAATCATGTCAACTGAGCTTAACATGTACTGAACCCATCTGCACAACATTTGATTTTATATCAGAACAGCAGCTTCACATATAGGTTTTGAGTAAAATTTTGACTGGATACAGATGTTCTTTCACCTCTACCACTTTGACACAACTCAGACTCCGAATACACAGTCCCAATACCCCTTCAGCATCAGGAGCAGACCACCGTGTGGAGGAAAGCAAAATTTATAGAGAATTTTGTTCCATCCGTCCTGCTAGTCTTGAGATTACAAAGGCAGGAAAGATCTATATTTCCTGTGGAACTAAACTCAGCTCTTACTACAGTGGAACTCTAAGAAGAAAAAACTACACTGTATTCAGCATATGGGCTTTATGAGTCACAGATACTAAGAAAAGGGACTTACTTTTAATCTATATCAAAACATGTGGGAAAACACATCAAAACACAAAGGAACATTCCCAAATGTTGTCAATTTTCTTAAAAAAGTTGTCTGAACAGTTTCATATTGAGAGATGCTGTTGATTTGTTAAGGTTTATGTTTTCTCAACATGCACTACAGTTAAATTATGTGGTTGTTTTGTTGTTTTCTGACTTCAAGTTCAGCTATGTAGTTTATGTTTTTGTCCTCGCTGTTAGTTATTTGTTGTGGTCATGTTAAGAGCTCATCTTTTTATTTAATACAGTTTATAAGAAAAGTCTGGACTTTTATGTGGGTCTACCTAACGTTCTTTAATGCTTTTTTCAAAGACAAATATTGCAAAAGTAATTTTATAATAACTATGTAATTTCTTGCGTTGTTGATTGCGTGTGCATTAAATCTTTGGCTGGCCAGACAAAAATTAATTGGATAAAAAATAATGAATGAACCAAATTGGCTAGTTGGCAAGAGGATAGTTGTTGATTTTGCATATTTTTCCCAGTAGTTTCTTTTGCAATAGAGAGTCACTATGGTTTGCACTGGAAAGAAAATCACAAATTAATCTGTTTCATATTATAATGTCTCAATTACTTCACAGCAATAAAATTACACTGTAAAAAAAAAGATTTGAGAATAGGTTTTGGGAAAAAATTAAGGCAACATGATACAATAAACTGTCAAACTATCAATATAAGAATTGTCCCCATTACTTTTTTTAAATGTGAAAGCAAAGCCATTATGTGCAACCATTTTATATAGATGGTCTAATAATACTGTTCAAATGAATTTACTTTATACCAGTCAATTTCTCTTTGTCTGTTTTTATATATCCTAACCCCTACAACAATTCTGGAGTCTCAAATTAAGTCTCCTGGGCAAAGAAAGGGCAGTTAAATGTTAGTCTGTTCAACAATTGAATGTGGGTAAGTTTTATTAAAGTGCCCCATTATGGTTTTTTGAGTATTCCCTTTCATCCAGTGTGTAATATTGCTGTTTGTGAATGTAAATGTTCTGCAAAATTGTTATATATTATATATTATTATATTGTTATATATTAGTTATGCATTTATTTTTTATATATTTATTTTTATATTTATTTATAACTTATATTCGTTTTAAAATATATATTATAAATACATTTTTGTCAAAAACTAGGTCTGGATCAGATTCAGAACAATGACCAAAAATAGATGGAATCCATAAACACCCCCAAAGCTTCCCAGTTCATCACCACTTCCTGGGTCAACATTTCTTTCAGAATGTTATGTTTTGATGCTGAATAATGATAAAAAAAATCATATTATTTTACATATGCATATGCTATTGCTTGTTTCTCTATCTTTTTCGCCTGTATTTTGATCAGGAGATTCTGTACTCTTTCAGAAGATCTGTAATAGGGGACACTGTTACACATCTTCTGAAAGAGTACAGAATCTCCTGATCAAAACACAGGAGAAAAAGAGGTAGAAACAAGCAATAGCATATGCATTTGTAAAATAACACGATTATTAAACATTCTTCAGCATCAAAACATAACATTCTGAATAACAGTGAAATAACAATCATCTACCATATAACAGTGAAAACACAGAAAGTCCAAAATTTCTGTCACCGTCTGGGAACTGTTGTCTCATAAATAGCTCATAAAATTAGGTAAATGGTGGGGAAAGAGTTAAATACATTTGTAGCAAGATACACTATATTGTCAGAAGTATTGGGACACCCCTCCAAATTATTGAATGCAGGTGTTCCAATCACTTTCATGACCAAACGTGTATAAAATCAAGCACTCAGACTTGCAGACGCTTCTAAAAATATTTGTAAAAGAATGGGTTGCTCTCAAGAACAATGAATTCAAGTGTGGTACCGTGATAGGTTGCCACCTGTGTAATAAGTCCATTTGTGAAATTTCCTCTCCACTAAAAATTACACAGTCAACTTTTGCTGGTATTACAATAAAGACCTACAGACCTTTAAACTTTGTGTGGCCTTCAGATAAGCTCAAAATCAGTGTGTAGAGAGCTTCATGAAATGGATTCCCATGGCTGAGCAGCTCATCCAAGCCTTACATCATCAAGTGCAATGCAAAGCGGCAGATGCAGTGGTGTAAAGCAGGCCGCCACTGGACTCGAGCGAAATGGAGATGTGTTCTCTGGAGTGACCAATCACGCTTCTCTATCTGGCAATCTGATGGATGAGTCTGGGTTTGCCTTAGTTCCAGGGAAAGGAACTCTCAATGCTTTAGCATTCCAAGACATTTTCGACAATATGACAAAAATCACAAAGCAAGTTCCATAAAGACAGGGATGAGAGAATTTGGTGTGGAGGAACTTGACTGGCCTGCCTCAACCCGATAGAACACCTTTGGGATTAATTAGAGTGGAGACTCCGAGCCAGGCCTTCTCATCCAACATCAGTGCCTGACCTCACAAATACGCTTAGCACACTCCTAAACCCTGAAAGTTGAAGCTGTTACATCTGCAAAGAAATGGTGGGCCAACTCCATATTTAACCCTACAGATTAAGAATGGGATGTTAAGTTCATGTGCATGTAAAGGCAGATATCCCAACAACTTCTGTTGTTCAGGAAAGGAGGCGGGAATGGGCAACATTTTTACAAACTTGAATCATATAAAATAAACAAACAAAGAAACAAAAGTAAAAGCGGAAACCCCTCACGGACGACTATCGCACACATATAATAACACAGAATCAAAACACAAAGTAAAGTTTAGGCCAGGTCCTCTCTCATCTTGCACTGTCCTCACTCCTTCTTTTATGCATCCAGATCTCCTTCCGTGAGACTCAAGACTGGTGCGGCATGCATGTGACACTCATTAGCAATTGTGCCCACCGGCCTCATCCTGCCTGCCACAACATTGTACACTTCTCCACACACCATAAATACGCACTATAACTATCAATCACATTTCGCCACGAGTCTAGCATCCAACGCAACACCAAGAACAAAAGGCTGTTAATCCACATCACAGTAATGAAGCTCCCAACAACCAACCCTTTCTTTGTCAAGCACCCAACATAGTGACCAGCCAAGCATTAGTTCACCTCATACCATATAATACATTCATGTTTAAAATAGCTTAACCAAACACATAAAAATAAACCTAAGCTTTAAACACTAAAGATGAGCTCAAGCAGGTGCAACAGAGTATCTGTGGCAACACATATATCTCTTCGCATAAACTAGCTTCTCAAATGTCTTTGAGGCATTGAATAATGGAATATATTTTAAGAGACGTAGCATTTTTAGTGAGCCAGAGCTTGTCTTTCACTGCGCTGCACATGGCGTACAGAGTCCCAGAGGCTTTAACGTCAAATCAAGGGATGAAAATAAAGCAAGGGATGATCTATCATCTCAACAGTACACAATGAAAGGGCTTAGAGTAGGCTAATATATGAAAATGGGCAGCAGGCCTCCTCAGAAATACAACTGTCACACATCCACTTCTTTGGCCTTATTAGGTACCATAAACCATGAGATTATCCTTTTCTTAAACCGACCTAGATGAAGCTCACTGATCCTCAAAGCAGGATTGGAGGCGAGTCGCTCCTTCTACAGCCAAAGAGGGAGATTTCTCTGTGTGTGGAAATGAATCAAAGGCCAAAGGTCTTTTTTAGCAGCTCTAAATCCTGAGAAAGAACCTCTCTGCCCTGCTAATGCAAATCAGTTGAGCAGTCAGCCATCTCTCTTCAAGAAAGGGTGCCCACATAAAAAAACAAGGAAAGGAGCTTTGGTTGCATTCTTCTCATCTTTTAATACCATTCAGGGCTTGAAAGGTATTGTTTCCATCCAAAGTTGCACATGAATTAACGTATGCATAATATTGAAATGTTGCATAAAACATATGCGAATAAAGCAGTGTTCTCATCCCACGTGTTCAAGAGAACAAAATCATCACTTCTTGGCAAATTGGCACAAATATCTGTAATAATAAAAATGGAAGTTGCTGCAATCAGGGAAGCCACTGTGGCTCTTTTATCCACCATCATAAATTATTTGAGATCAGAAAATTACTCTGTCATGTCATCTTGCTTTCGTTTGCCTTGGAACGAAATTTCGGGAGGTCGTTAGGGGTGTGACGAGACACTAATCTCACGAGACAAGACACGAGATTGGGTTCACGAGACGAGTCGAGATTGTTACTTAGTATTTTTAAGAAATCCACTATGAAGAAATACATGACTAGAAATTAAAAATAGTTTGCAGGTGCATTTGAAATGTCTTAACTAATCATCTTGTAATGACATTTCATTTCTAGCCTTCTTTCTGAGTATTAATTATCATATACAGTAAAATACAGCAGTAGCCTACGGTATTCTTTCCTGTATGATTGTCTCTTCAGACCTTAGAACTGCACATGCGCTTCTTTTGGCCTCCTAACTGAACTCCTTCCTACAAATTGATCACAGATATTAAGTGCAAACAATAACTATAATCAAAGTACTCAATATTCAAAGTGCAAATAATGACCAATTTGTCTTCAAGCATGAAACAGAGCTAAGAGATGGTTACAAATAGAAATGTTCATATTGGGAGATATTCGCGTGCCTCGCTTTTAAACGGTAAAGTATTGAAATTGCGTTTGAATGTGCGTTCGCGTTTACTTTCACTTTATATTTCGCGATCTGTGCGTGTACTCTGTGATTAGGGAGCAGTGGTGCTGAGCGCGCTGTTTAAAATATAAGTCTGTCGCTTCTGCTGCCCAACGCATCCTCCGCCACGGTCTTGTTCACTAACATGTAACATTAAATTGTTTTTATTTCTATAAAAAGCAAAACTAGAGTGGCGCAGTAATATAAACTTCACCCTCACACTCTGTCATGGCCAGGTCATGAGAATAGGATGAGACAGCTTTTCACCTCGATGAGAAATCTCGTCACAGTTTAGTCCCGGAAGATCTCGTGGCACGAGATCTCGTCACATCCCTAGAGGTCATTAAAACAAATCATTCTGATGACCTGCAAACACACAAGAGGTGAAAAAGGTGGCATGTTTATGAATTAAATCCATGAAGTAGAGCTGCACGATATTGGAAAAATCGTACATAGTGATATTTAGTTTTTCTGCGATATATATTGGGATATAAAAACAATTTCACCCGATGATTTGAATAGCTATATTTGAAAAGAATGAATCATTCTAGAATAATTGGGGGGATTTTGTCAGGGAGTGAATCTGTATATGTAACCCCTCCTGTTCCAAGCGGGCCTCGAACCCGGGTCCGCCGGCATGAGAGTCGGACGCTGCTAAAGGCTGCAACCTCTAGCGTCAGTCGCTAGAGCGTCTCTTGAGGTCCGAGGAGTGAGGTTTACTCACGCAGTGACTACTAGCTGGCCTCTTTTACGCATAGAAAAGAATCAACAAATTACATGCATAGGTAAATGCACCTGAAGATAATATTGAAATAAGCAGTGCTTTATGGTTTTCAGGTAAATCTAACAGTATTCAGGTGCAGAAATTGTAAAGTAAAATGTAAAATAACAGTCTTCACCACATAAATAAACCTAATATAATTAATACATTCATACAACTGATCTACGTTAAAGCTACAAAAGTAATTTTCTCTTTTGTTGTTTGTTCACAATTGGTGACAAACAGCTACGGGTACATTGAGCGGCTGTCTCTTTAAGACAAATGCACAGACCTAATATAAATGACACGGATCCGTTTTCTTTCCAAATTGTTTACAACACATAACCGACTATGTTTACAAGAATACTCACCTGGACAGGCATTTTGACTTCATTTTGCGAGCACGTGTCCGTTTAAGCTCAAAAGAAAGAATCCTGAATGTGGCGTTCATGTGCTGTCTGCATGGCTATGTGTGTAAGCACTAGGGTTGTGCTGACGGCCGATATCAATAAAGAGCAATTTACATTACGTTTTTTGCTCACCAGCCACTGTGGCTATTGGTTCTCCAAAGTTACTGGCCTGTCACTGGCTAAAATTTTGACATTAATACCATGGGGAAAAACTGCCATATAGATATTTTTATCTCATAAGTTGGCAGCAGGTATATTAGGCTGCTGTCACTTTAAGACCTGACACGGATCCATTGTACTGCTACACATGTGTTTTCTTCCTCAACTGTTTACGTTCACCTAATACATAGCTGAATGTGTTTACATGAATACTTGCGAAGACCGGCATTTTAGACATTATTTTGAGTGTATTTGACTGTTTAAGCGCAATAAACAGCAGAAAACCACTCACTTTAGTACTGAGAGGCGCACAACATGTGTAATCACCGAAATTCAAGCCCTGTATCACCAACAATATTCATCTGGACCAAATGAAACGAGCGTAAGAGAAGGCATGTTTTTGTGTCACTCAGAGTCAAAAATATAGTAGATATATTTAGCAAAATGCTAAAAGTGCAGAAAAGTTCATTTTTCTAGCTAACTAACGAGTTTTTGGACATTGAATGGCTTTTCTGCGGTATATGTGAAGTTATGACATAATTTAGGCTACTGTTTTTATGTACGTCTTTTCACAGTTGAAAAGCTGATTGAGCAATTACATGTGACATGATACAGCGTTCAGTACTGTAAGTCGTACTGTATCTTATTCACTGTTCATATGTAACATAGACGTATATGGGTAATACGATAAAACACTCCTGGGAGGTCAGTGAATTTTCAGAACCAACTTTCAGAGGAAGCTCTCATTTTCATGTTTCGTGGAACTCAACAAGTAGACCCAATTATCATGGCTTTCGAGGAATTATTATAAATATTCAGTCTCCAAGACTCCAGAATCACATGGTTAATATCACTCCTCACCAGGCTAGGAATACTCTGAGAGATCCGAGCAGTTTCTGTCTCTATCTTTCACTTTCTCCATTCCCCAACGTCTATCCGTGACATGCCATTTGTCAGCCCATGCTCCAAGCGGAGGTCCGTTGGGACAGAAGCTCCAAACAAACCAAATGTATCACTATCTGGGACGAAGCAGGAGGACGTGTCAATCAGACCGTGGCCAATTGGGAATCAGCATGTCCTCGGCAACAGCATCCAATAATAACAAATCTAACACTTCATCATCTGTATTATTTTTAACATTTTATGTATATGTAGAGAACAGCTGGAGTGAGCCCGGGTGGTCTAATTTCAATGCAGGCAAAAAGGAGAGCAGCAAACCCTGTGTATTTGAAATATATGTGATGCTAATGTTTTAGCATTTCCAGCTGATCTGGCTAAACTAGCAAGTTCTCCCTCAGTCAATCGGCTTTAGCAGAAAGACCTAGCACTAAACCAGCAATAACCAGTATATACCAGAAATTCATACTGGTCGAAGAAAGGAGGTCCAAAATACCTGGAAAATCAGTTAGCATTAGCATATCGCCATTGATCTCAGTGCCAGTTGGAGCACAGTCCAAATCAAACTTTCTTGACTATCTTATCAGTTCAAATCTTTCCCTCTCCCCGTCTCCTGGCAGAAGTCTGGTGGTCTCTCTCAGGCACACACGTTTTGCCTCCATGAGCACACGTGAGGTCAATCCCTCCACGTGCCGTCAACCTTTAGCAAGCGGTCTGCTTCAGAGCACTAAACTTCTGGGTAGAACCAAATTCCTTGGTAAATGAAGGAAATGTTTTCTTTTTCCTTCCTTTGCTATTTTACCACTCTTGGATCTAATTTTAGCCTAGAGGACAGAAGTAAGTTGAGAGTAAAGAAAAGTATTGACAGATCAGGAAGTGGGAAGCAGTTGGGCTGACAGCCTGAGGTAGGCCACTTTTACAGCCAGGTAAACACACTTTGCCAGCCCAAATTACTCTAATATCAACTGTTACCCCAATGCTGACCTTCACTTAGATTTCACTTCCTTCACTTCCTTACAACTTTGAGGTAGAACCAATCAGGGTGCAGAGAGAAGCTATGTTTCCATCTCAAACTATGCAAAAGATGAAGAGAACTAAATCCTCACTTACTGATAAACTGTCACTAAGAAAAGTTTAATTTACTGCAGTAGGAGAAGTGTGTGTGTGTGTGTGTGTGTGTGTGTGTGTGTGTGTGTGTGTGTGTGTGTGTGTGTGTGTGTGTGTGTGTGTGTGTAATAAATTGCTCGCGAAACGCAATAAACGCTGTCATGTTATCTTGTGTTTGGAGACAGATGCCTGCTTTTTGGGAACAGTCGTGTAAGACAGTTTTGTGAGGTAATTATACCCAACCACGTTGACGACAGGCTTTGGCTTTGTCATTTTAGAATGACCAAAACAACATTTCAGATGCTCTGACCATAGCTTAATGACTTTTTCAGTCACATCTGTGGCGATGACCAATAGGAGCACAACTTTTCTGTACACAGCTTTCAAACATAGTAAAACAAAAGAGAAAATGGTATTGGGGCTGCTAGGTGGAATTATGTGTGTGTGAAGGACAATGCTGGTAAACTTTTATTGAAAATAGTGTAAAAGCTTATAAACAAACCTGAATCACACAAGATTTTTAAGATTTCTCATACAGGTCCTTCTTAAAAAATTAGCATATTGTGATAAAGTTCTTTATTTTCCATAATGTAATGATAAAAATTAAACTTTCATATATTTTAGATTCATTGCACACCAACTGAAATATTTCAGGTCTTTTATTGTTTTAATACTGATGATTTTGGCATACAGCTCATGAAAACCCAAAATTCCTATCTCAAAAAAATAGCATATCATGAAAAGGTTCTCTAAACGAGCTATTAACCTAATCATCTGAATCAACTAATTAACTCTAAACACCTGCAAAAAATTCCTGAGGCTTTTAAAAACTCCCAGCCTGGTCCATTACTCAAAACCGCAATCATGGGTAAGACTGCTGACCGACCCTGTCCAGAAGGCCATCATTGACACCCTCAAGTGAGAGGGTAAGACACAGAAAGAAATTTCTGAACGAATAGGCTGTTCCCAGAGTGCTGTATCAAGGCACCTCAGTGGGAAGTCTGTGGGAAGGAAAAAGTGTGGCAAAAAACGCTGCTCAAAGAGAAGAGGTGACCGGACCCTGAGGAAGATTGTGGAGATGGACCGATTCCAGGCCTTGGGGGACCTGTGGAAGCAGTGGACTGAGTCTGGAGTAGAAACGTCCAGAGCCACCGTGCACAGGCGTGTACAGGAAATGGGCTACAGGTGCCGCATTCCCCAGGTCAAACATCTTTTGGGCTACAGAGAAGCAGCACTGGACTGTTGCTCAGTGGTCCAAAGTACTTTTTTCGTATGAAAGTACATTTTGCATGTCATTCGGAAATCAAGGCGCCAGAGTCTGGAGGAAGACTGAGGAGAAGGAAATGCCAAAATGCCTGAAGTCCAGTGTCAAGTACCCACAGTCAGTGATGGTCTGGGGTGCCATGTCAGCTGCTGGTGTTGGTCCACTGTGTTTTATCAAGGGCAGGATCAATGCAGCTAGCTATCAGGAGATTTTGGAGCACTTCATGCTTCCATCTGCTGAAAAGCTTTATGGAGATGAAGATTTGGTTTTTCAGCACGACCTGGCACCTGCTCACAGTGCCAAAACCATTGGTAAATGGTTTACTGACCATGGTATTACTGTGCTCAATTGGCCTGCCAACTCTCCTGACCTGAACCCCATAGAGAATCTGTGGGATATTGTGAAGAGAAAGTTGAGAGACACAAGACCCAACACTCTGGATGAGCTTAAGGCCGCTATCGAAGCATCCTGGGCCTCCATAACACCTCAGCAGTGCCACAGGCTGATTGCCTCCATGCCACGCCGCATTGAAGCAGTCATTTCTGCAAAAAGATTCCCGACCAAGTATTGAGTGCATAACTGAACATAATTATTTGAAGGTTGACTTTTTTTGTATTAAAAACACTTTTCTTTTATTGGTCGGATGAAATATGCTAATTTTTTTAGATTTTTTGGAATTTTGGGTTTTCATGAGCTGTATGCCAAAATCATCAGTATTAAAACAATAAAAGACCTGAATTATATTTCAGTTGGTGTGCAATGAATCTAAAATATATGAAAGTTTAATTTTTATCATTACATTATGGAAAATAATGAACTTTATCGCAATATGCTATTTTTTTTAGAAGGACCTGTATATATATCTTGGATGCTCTTATTTTGTCCTGATACTGCAGTCGAGTAGGAACGTTTAGTAATCTCTCTAAAACAATGAAGAACACTGAGGAGATGTGGTCTGCTTCATATATAGGCGGATGTCAAACAGCATTTGGCCTTTGCTGGCCTGTTATGAATTGTGGCATGGGAAAAAATGCACTGAATTGTGGATTGTCAAACTTGTGGTTAACATACATTGCTTATTGAATAACAGATGGGAAAGGAGAAGAACAGCTAGGGAAAGACAACAAAGGTGGAGAAACTGAATAAATGGCAACATAAAAACACAGCAGGAGAGGTCCTTCCCATACCTTCACACTGATTCACAAGCTCAGAGGCCCACAAATCTCAGCAATGAAGTACTGGAACAACATGTTGAACTACAGCCAAAAACACATACATGCAAACAAACTTATAGATCCGGACATTCCTGTACACCCTGATTCTTAGGTGTCTGGTTCTGAGCCCAGAACTGTGGTCCCCTGCTGTGCAACCAAACAAACACTGGGATATTTGGCAAAGATGACTGAAAGACTCAGTTATGAAGTGGTCCTGCATTATCAAAACGTGCTTATGCTTGACGGCTGAACCACGGCAGAACAAAACTTGATATGTACATGAGGTTGCCAAAACAACATAGACACCACATACCATCTCTGGCACTAAACTGTATTACCTCAAGAAGTGATTGAATACTTACATACACTGTAATGCCAAAAGTACTTGAACACCCCCTCCAAATCAATGAATTCAGATGTCCCACTCACTTCAATGGCCCCAGGTGTATAAAATAAAGCACCTTGGCATGCAGACATTTCTACAAACATTTGTGAAAGAATGGGTCTCTCTCAGGAGCTCAGGGGAATCAAGCGCGGTAACTTCATGGGATGCCACCTGTGCAATACGTCCATTTGTGAAATTTCCTCACTACTAAATATTCCATGGTCAACTGTTAAGGGTATTATAACAAAGTGGAAGCAATTGGGAACAACATCAACTCAGCCACAAAGTGGTAGGCCACCTAAAATCACAGAACGGGGTCAGCCAGCTTTTTGGAATAGTAGAAAGTCAATAGCTATAGACAGATGCAGTGGTGTAAAGCACACAACCTCTGGACTCTAGAGCAGTGGAGACATGTTCTCTGAATTGACCAATCAAGCTTCTCTCTCTGGCAATCCCATGAACGAGTCTGGGTTTGGCGGTTGCCAGGAGAACCGTACTTGCCTGACTGGATAGTGCCAAGTGTAAAGTTTGGTGGAGGGGAGATTACGCTGTGGGGTTATTTTTCAGGGGCTGGGCTTGGTCCTTTAGTTCCAGTGAAAGGAACCCTTAATGCTTCAGCATTGCAAGATATTTTGGACAATTTCATGCTACCAACTTTAAGGGAACAGTTTGGGTATGGCCCCTTCCTGTTCCAACATGACCAGTGCACCAGTGCACAAAGCAAGATCCATAAAGACATGGATGAGCGCGTTTGGTGTGGAGGAACCTGACTGGCCTGCACAGAGTCCTGACCTCAACCCGACACACAACCCGAACACATTTGGGATGAATTAGAGCGGAGACTGCGAGCCGGGCCTTCCCATCAAACATCAGTGCCTGACCTCAAATCGTTTTTTATTTCATTGATAAATAATTTGTCATAATTTTCATTAACAACCTTTTTTCACTGACAAAAACAAGACAATATCTAAATAAAAACTAGTTTTGGATGATGAAAATCTACTGTTATTTTCATAAGTGAACAAAAATGAGACGAAAATGTTGGAAAGGGATGATTAGGGAAGCGATCATCCAGTCAGTACTGATTTGTACTGTAACATGCGGATCTAACCGCGGGAAAACGCGGTGCTATTGCACTGTTAGGGGTTAACAGCTTATGACCCAGGACCAGTAGTGAAGAAATGAAGACAGAGTCAGGATTGCAATTAATTAAAAGAAAAATTTACTTAAGAATAGTTTGCAGTTTCAAAAGCAGAAGCCAGCTTCAAGTCTCAGAAGGAGTTCGTAGGCCGCGCTCCCTCTCTCACCGTCTCGTTGCCTCGCCCTATCGTACATACAATTGTCCCAACAGTTATACCGTTTTCAAGGTCTTATCCACGTCATTACTGCAATGTGGATGGTTCTGATTGGCTCAGAGACAATGCACATTCATGGTAAATTTCCACTCGAGTCAGTTAATCTGATGCGCGTTTCCACTGACGTGTCACTTGTTGACGCTTTCACCCCATAATCAGGCCCATAATGAACTTCCAGATCTGGAGCAGGCGCCAGCTTGCCCAGAACAACAAGTCCACCCATCTCTTAGGGTGCCCATTGTACACCAGTCTCAACACTGATCTGTAACATAGAATATTGCGCACATACACAGATACACAGTCTCTCCAAGGTTGGAGCTGATTAAGCTCCAGTTCTAACCAGTTCTTACCAAAACATACTGATAACATGAGCTCTCTTTCAGTGAGAGGTACACACTAGTACAGGCAATATTCATCTTGAGTCTTTAGTGTTTCAGTAAAAGGAAATATAAAAGGAATAAAACATAATAAATTGAATGAAAGACAAATCCATATTTCATATCTGGAAGCCGTGCTAAGTGAGCAAATGCTGTTACTGCACTCCTGACATGTTAGGGGTGGGTGATACCTCCAAAATCCAAACACATGACCTTTACAGGCTCACATAACAGCTCTGCAGAGTGGTTCGTTCAATCAATGAATAGCACACATTTATGCCAGGAAATTGGGACCCACTTTATATTAGGTGGCCTTAACTACTATGTACTAACATTCTAACTAATAATTTGATACAATGCACTTATTGTGTACATACATGTTTTTACATTGTACTTACATTTTAAAACATACCTCCAAGTAGTTCTGTAGTTACATTTGTAATTACACAGTTGGCACTTCCCTTACACCTAACCCTACCCTTAAACTGACCCACAACACCACACCTGTCCCTAACTCTACCCGTATCTCACCTCAATATCAGCAAAGGTGTTTGGCAATACAATTTGAACACAGTAAGTACATTGTACTTATTTTTTGATGTAAGTACATAGTACTTAAGGGCACCTAATATAAAGTGGGGCCGGAAATGTAATGACAGCGTTTGCTTTATGATGTTTATACAGTAATATCTCCCTCATCTGAACTTGAATGAGCAGCGGCAACTGCAATAGTAAAGCTCATACATTTCAAAAAAAGAGTCACAGTGTATTTCAAGCTTGTGTATAATTTAAAGTCAGGCATTATTATATACATGTTTTTGGTTACACAATACACTGTATTTCATTTTGAGCTCTTTCGTGTAATTTTGTGCTTGAACGGTCAAAAACACAATAATACCAAAATGTCAGTTTTGACATGTATTCCAGTAAAAGTCGGTTATGTAATGCTTAAATGCTCAATGAATGCATTACAATTGAACTGAACTCATTAGATTTTAGTCAACTAAATCTTTTTCAGTCAACTAAAATCTTATGATATTTAGTCGACTTAAAGTAGACTAAAACTAAAAACAGTTCAGGTTACTTAATATGAATAAAACTAAATCAAATTTTCAGTAAAAAATAACACTGCCTCACAAATGCGCTTCTAGAAGACTAGTCAAAAATTCCCATAAACACACTCCTAAACCTTGTGAAAAGCCTTCCCAGAACAGTTGAAGCTGTTATAGCTGCAAAAGGTGGCCAACTCTACATTTAAAGTGGCAGACGACAAAACTGCAGTGCGTGCATAGAATAAAATCAGTGGTGTGGACGCTAATATCATTATAATTTTCTTTATAGTTATTGTTCTTGGTGTGAACAGACCTTTAGGCTTTTGTTGTAGGCGAGACTTAAATCCACTCATTCATTAAACATATGAATGAGCTGATTTTGAATAATGATTTACATTGACAGCTGTAAAATAAACCAGGCTTCAGTCACCTCTCATTCTTATATTGTGATTTTTCACCACTTGGTGGTCTGAAAGAAACGGTTGCATTTAAACAGCTTGAGAAAGAAAGGCTGAAGACTGTCAAAGCATCTCTCTGGATGGGACCTAAAACAGGTGTTTCCAATAACACTTGAATAATAATTGAGTTCATATATCATCTAGCCTGGCTCCGCCCTCCTACGTACTTCCGCTCAATTTTCCTTTTTCTTCAGTACTCCGTCTGGGATTCAAGGAGGTTAGCGCTTGTCAATGGAGAGTGGCCAGACTCTCTGTACGAATGAAATGTACGAGAGTCTGGTAAGGCCAGGCTATATATCATCAGGGCCGTTTTTAAATTAGGAACTTTCAGATCATTATGTAACAGCACAACAGAAGTGACTAATTAAAATCTGTAGCTTCTGATCATCTGTGATGAATTTAAAATGATGTAACAGCTTTATAACATATTGTCACAATTTGGGTCCACAAAGAAGAGAAAAAGAAGAACGGCAGTTCAAATATCCAGGCAACTGTGTCTACAATCCACAGACAACACTAGAACAAGAGCTGAGGATGATGATTTCCCTTGAATCCGAATTTTTTACATTTAAATATCAATATTATTGGTATCTGCAATACATTACATGTTGGTTCAGAACCATAACGCCAATACAAACTGCTATGCCAATTATTAGCCAGAGCGCTCCCAGATATTTGTAATATTCACAAGAAGTCATGACCAGCTGTCTAAGCGGGCAAAGAAAAGTACAGCGTGGGAGCACTTTAAAATTGAGAGTGACGGGGCAAAATGCAAGTATTGCAATGCAATGCTTACCGCATTTTTCAGGCTATAAGTCGCTCCGGAGTATGAGTCGCATCAGTCAAAAAATGCGTCATGAAGAGGAAAATAACAAGTCGTACTAGACTATAAGTCGCATTAGGGCAGAAGCAGAGCGGGAGCCGCGCACGCTGTGCATAACTGAGCAGAAGAAAGAAAGTTTGAAGTGAGACACTTGTGAGGGACTAGCGAGAAGCAGAGGTTACTTTAACCGTAATGAAGAAAACAAAAAAGCTAATCGCGGACTGAAAGCAAGATGGCCAGAGCTGAAGGGACGAGTCCACAGATGCTTGAACTCTCTGCCGGGAGAGGCTCAGCCGCGCGAGTCAAACGCTGTGTGAATCATTCTCGGCTGCATATTTTACTACATGCCCTAATCATGCAGGCGCCCTCGCGGCCACTTGCATTGCTCGTGAACTGGAGCGCATCTCATCCTAATTTAACAAAACTCAGCGTAGGCCTCACAGACATGAAAGATATCTTAAGAAAGCTTGAAATGTCTTTTAACAATTTAAAACGAAAAGAAATAGGCTACTCTCTGATTATGTAATCCATGATGTGCATTTCTCTCTATAGGCGCGTTCACTACGGAGATGGCGGTCGTCAAATTAATAAACTAAAAATAACAACCCTGACGCACACTATGGTTTTCCGAGTATTAACTGCTAAGGGCCTCGGTTAATGGTTAATGAAAAACTTGAAAACGTGCAGCCCTAATTATTATAGCCAATCCTCTTTGACGATAGTGGTCCTGAAGTAATGTGACAAGTTTAGAGATTTATAAGTAACATTGGGCAGTTTATCAGGACAACCAAGGGAATCAAGAACAACCATCACAAGACAAAAAAAACAACCGTCGATCATCCAGGTAATGACACACAGTATTAAAGGGGTGATAAATTGAGAAATGAACTTTCCCTTGAGATTTTAATATATAAAAGGTCATGGTTATATAATAATATCCTGTACGTTTCAGAGCTGAAAATGTCTTTAAAAAAGAGCTTTTATAGACACCAGGCCCAGAAAACAATCGTGTTCGCAGCTTGACGTCATCGACTGACAAAACACCGCCTCAACAGAATAATAAGCAGGTGTAGTTCAGTAGCCCCGCCCACCGACTCATCAGATCACGCTAGCCAGCAGCAATAAACATGCCGAAGAATATAGAAAGATATTGTGCTATTCCTGGTTGTGGAAGAACAGTCGCTGCATAAGCTTCCTTCGGATCCTAATATTAGGAGTGTGTGGTTGAACTTTATTTGTAATGCTTATATTGAACGATCATGTGGGCTATGTAGGCTAATACAAAAATAATAGTCCAATCAATCGCGGGTTTGATGAGAAATAAATCATTGTGGTTGTTTGATAAAGATGTACTTGAATAATTCCGGTTGTCGCTTTCAAAACAATCCCTCCCTAATGTGAACTGAGCTGACAGGGGCATAGATATGACAGGAGCTGAAGCTCATTAAATATGCTATTTCCAATTCTAACCGTGGGCATTTACTTCCAAGTCTCCAGTGCTGCACTCTCTCCAAAACGCTGGGTTTTGATGCGCTATGCCGGACTAAAATAGTCCAGATATAAACAGTTATTATAAGTGTACCACAGTGATTCAGGTTAAGACAAATACATGGTTTGGAAAATGAATTCATGATGCACTCACCTCATTACATACATTTTATAAAATTAAAAAATAACACTGTTGCTTTAAGAAATAAGGGTATGTAAACTTTTGAAGGGGTAATTTTTATAAATTCAGCTTTATTTCTTGGGGACTAGTATATGTAAACATCTGTCATGTTAAATTTATTATTCAAGACAGTAAAAAAGAACATGCATTTTGTATAACCCTTCTTATTTTGATAAAAAATATTCACATTTTCAAAGATTCTGTAATGGGTATAAACCCAGGTCATATCATATGACTAGTCCAAATAAAAAATCGTATGACCCTTAAACAGAAAAAAAAAATCCCTTGAACAAAGTCACAGTCATTAAAAAGGCCATCAAAAGAACCACCATCCTGACAGGAAATCCTTTGCCCTCTCATAAGCCGTCAAAATGTGTGCCAACACAAATCCCTGACGCTGACAGAGGCCAGTATTTTGTTCGGGCGCACGTTTGACTGTTGAGCGTGACGGTACTTACCGTCATGAACTGAGATCAGAGACACATGATAGCCAGGAATTCCCAGAACACAATACGGTGCTCGCTCAGAAAGACACGTAAGTCCAGGAACCTGGTAGCATTAAGAAGGAAATCTAATTATCTTTGTAGTAAATCGTGAGGTGTGAACAAAACAGGCCAAAAGTATTTGTCAGCTGTTTTCTAAAACCTTCTGGCCACTATGTAAAGGCTTCCCAACAGTGGTAAAACCAGCGGACCAGAAAGGAGAACCTGCTTTGTACTCTTATCCAGACATTCTGAGCACCTTTTAATGTTAATAACACATAATTGGCGTTCTTAGCCAGTTGGCTCTTCAAAATCAATCCTGAAAACGACAGGATTCAAATTTAGAGGGGCAGTAAAGGCCTGGTATTAGTAGACGTAATTTAATCAACATACCTTCATGTTAGTTCCACAACAGCGACACATGTTTTTATGAAGTTCAGAAATCAATATTTCTTTAGATGTTGACTGGAACAGATTATGTGCGCCCTCTTACGGCAGACGAGGGAATTACAACACAGGGAGAGCCATTCTGACCAAGGTCAATCTACCATTCACATTTTAGCATTTACACACATGACTGAACAGGTCAGAACCGCTCTGACGACGGCCATGAGGTCAGCGTCTACAAAGGAAGAGAAAACGCCTTCGTCTGTGTGGACTACCAACTATAAATAGTGAATTATGAGTTATACAGAACAGTTTTATTTAAATGCTGAACTGTAGGACAGACTAATATTCAACTTCTCTGTGAGGACAGAAAATAACAAAAAACAACCAAAGTGGTCTGGCACTTGCCCCACAACCTCGGCACTTGCTGGTACCAAAAACTATGAATAACCTCATGTGTTCTCTCTCTCTCTCTCTCTCTCTCTCTCTCTCTCTCTCTCTCTCTCTCTCTCTCTCTCTCTCTCTCTCTCTCTCTCTCTAACATATACGATCAAAATTTGCATTAGGCAATGTAAGTATAAAATGAAATCTATCTATCTATCTATCTATCTATCTATCTATCTATCTATCTATCTATCTATCTATCTATCTATCTATCTATCTATCTATCTAACTATCTATCTATCTATCTATCTATCTATCTGTTTGTCTGTCTGTCTGTGTCTGTTTGCAGGCAAGCGTGTGTAATAATCAGTTAAAATGAGAAAAACAAATGTAAAATATAACATTTAAAATGTTGAAGATGCTATTTTCTAATGATTTTTATGACAGCAACTTTCCATATGTTTAGCTTGTCTCTCCTCAGTGCAAAATTGATCTGCATCATACAATGATTTGAATAAAAAGGCGGAACAAAAATAGAATAAACAGTCACTGCTTGTGCTTAAACAATGCAAACTAGTTTAGACAACAGTTTATGTATCTTCTAGGCATCACAAAAGTATGCTCTTGTAAATGGCTCCCCCTGGTGGAAATACTCTCCTGACTTGGCTTTTGGGGTCTGGGGCTGTATTACAGAAACGTCCTAACGGTCAGATCTGATAAACCTATGTTCCAAACGAAAATCGCCATGGTTTCTATAATAAACTCATAAAAATGATCTCATTAAGATAATGAAAAATACAGTCATTACAGTCAATATATGTCATTTCATCAATGTTTAATATATGTCAGCACTCAGTTAATAAGAATAAAGCAATGGGCCAGACTTGATGTGTTTACAGTACATTTATATTATTTTAAAATAGAGCACATAAATCAGACATATTAAAACAAAACAGAGCTGGTAGCTGATAATACACATCCAATACCAAACCTTAGAAAGACAGCAAAATCTGATTTTGCAATATTCATCTCAAAAACTTAGTTTCTTTAGTCTGAACAGCAAATAAAGCACATGGAATCAGATGTTAACAAAGCTACTCTTGTTCTTCTGTTGTTTTTGTTGTTATCAATGTGTGTCACTGCAGATCAGATTTTGAGATGTTTATATCATCATTGGGATGTAGTACATTTTCATATCCATATAGTGAACAAATCAGATTTATATACAGTGTTAACAAAGCCCAAAAAACTCCTAATGACATGTAAACATTACAAAATACAAAAAAATTCTATATTAATACTTAATCAGGATACTACAGTACACAGACCAAGAAAATATATCTGACTTTAGCTGATATTCTTCCTCGTCGTCATTAATTTGTATGAAAGTCTCAAAATAATATTTTGGTTATTACCTTTGATGGCCTGTCCGGCCTATTCAGAATCAGTGGGTGTGTATCTTTCGTTGCTTTCTGGTATCTTATTTTTCCATAAATAGAAAATTTCCCTGTGAACGCCTATGTTTATTGGATGCAGATTGCCCAGAACAGCTGGGTTTGAGTTTAATAAAGGCCTCAGAGTGAATAAGATGAATATTTGAACCCCCTTTGGAAACGGAGAGAAAAACAGAAGCATAGCTGATTTAATTTATAATCCATTATAACATGTTGAGTGTTTTTTGTGCCATGTGCATTAACACACCTGTGTTGTGTTGAAGAGACAGAAAACCACGCTCAGAATAAGTTTGAGATTTTCTTCATGGGTGATGAGCAAAATGTAGCCGGTGACCCAGGACAGGCCGAGCATCACTGCCAGAGAGAAACTACTCAGAATCTTCTTCTTTAGTGGAGTTTTCCGTGAACTAAACAGCAACGGTGTTATTGGTGAAATATATTCTCATAAATATATTTTGGATGATGACTGCTGATAGTGCTTTTCTGGCCCCAAAGTAAACTTACCTGTTTAAGTTAGGGTTGGTCTTGCAGATGTTGTTAGAGAAGTGCAGCAGTATTGCTGTGTTTGAGAGCAGCATGAGCATTAATGGGAGCAAGAATCCCCAAAACATGGGTTTCCCCATACTGAACTTCTTTTTGTGGTCCAGTGAAGCCAGCCAGCAACTACAGCAAAGAAGAGTGACAACTGAACTACCAAAATCCCAGAGAACAATGTAATAATACACAAATAAGTAAAACATATTTTTTTTAAATGAAATGGTTAGCTCACCCAAAAATAAAAATTCTGTCATTTATTCAACCTCATATCGTTCCAAACCCATAAGACTTTTGTCCATCTTCGAAACACAAATAAAGATATTTTACTTAAATCTGAGAGATTTCAGTCCCTCCGTTGAGAGCTACACAACTACCTCTTTGACGCTTCAAAAAGTTCATAATGAGATCATAAAACAAATCCATATGAATTGAGCGGTTAAGTCCAAATTATCTAAAGAGACATGATCACTTTATATGATAATTTTTTTCCAAATATAAACATTCATCAACTCACACATCAGTTGCAGTAGACAGAAGCTCAAGCATGATTGTGTGATTGAGCAGTACATTTGAGCTTCCGCAACAACCAGTGAAGTTCATTATCTTTTTACACAGCAATTTTGAGCTTCTGTAACAACCAATGAGGTTCATTATCGTGTTAAGCAGCACATTTGAGCTTCTTTAAGAACCAATGAGGTTCATTATCGTGTTAAGCAGCACATTTGAGCTTCTTTAAGAACCAATGAGGTTCATTCTCGTGTTACGCAGCACGTTTGAGCTTCAGCAAGAACCAAAGAGGTTCATTCTCATGTTACGCAGCACATTTGAGATTCCTCAAGAACCAATGAGGTTCATTCTCGTGTTACGCAGCACATTTGAGATTCCTCAAGAACCAATGAGGTTCATTCTCGTGTTACGCAGCACATTTGAGATTCCTCAAGAACCAATGAGGTTCATTCTCCTTTTACGCAGCACACTTGAGATTCCTCAAGAACCAATGAGGTTAATTCTCGTGTTACGCAGCACACTTGAGATTCCTCAATAACCAATGAGGTTCATTCTTGTGTTACGCAGCACACTTGAGATTCCTTAAGAACCAATGAGGTTCATTCTCATGTTACACAGCACATTTGAGATTTCTCAAGAACCAATGAGGTTCATTCTTGTGTTACGCAGCACACTTGAGATTCCTCAAGAACTAATGAGGTTCATTCTCGTGTTACGCAGCACACTTGAGATTCTTCAAGAACCAATGAGGTCCATTCTCGTGTTACGCAGCACACTTGAGATTCCTCAAGAACCAATGAGGTTCATTCTCGTGTTACGCAGCACATTTGAGATTCCTCAAGAACCAATGAGGTCCATTCTCCTGTTACGCAGCACACTTGAGATTCCTCAAGAACCAATGAGGTTCATTCTCGTGTTACGCAGCACATTTGAGATTCCTCAAGAACCAATGAGGTCCATTCTCGTGTTACGCAGCACATTTGAGCTTCTGTAAGAACCAATGAGGTTCATTCTCGTGTTACGCAGCACATTTGAGATTCCTCAAGAACCAATGAGGTCCATTCTCGTGTTACGCAGCACACTTGAGATTCCTCAAGAACCAATGAGGTTCATTCTCGTGTTACGCAGCACACTTGAGATTCCTCAAGAACCAATGAGGTCCATTCTCGTGTTACGCAGCACATTGGAGCGTCAGCAAGAACCAATGAGGTTCATTCTCATGTTACGCAGCACACTTGAGATTCCTCAAGAACCAATGAGGTTCATTCTTGTGTTACGCAGCACACCTGAGATTCCTCAAGAACCAATGAGGTTCATTCTCGTGTTACGCAACACACTTGAGATTCCTCAAGAACCAATGAGGTTCATTCTCGTGTTACGCAGCACACTTGAGATTCCTCAAGAACCAATGAGGTTCATTCTTGTGTTACGCAGCACACTTGAGATTCCTCAAGAACCAATGAGGTTCATTCTCGTGTTACGCAGCACACTTGAGATTCCTCAAGAACCAATGAGGTTCATTCTTGTGTTACGCAGCACACTTGAGATTCCTCAAGAACCAATCAGGTTCAATGGAGGGTCATAAATATCTCATTAATATCTAATTTCATTAAAATTATATTAATTTGTGTTGTGAAGATGAATGAAAGTCTTAAATGTTTGGAACGACATTAGGGTGAGTAAATAATGACAGTGAACAGGGAACTATCCTTTAAGAGCTGGTTTCATAGACAGGGCTTAAATTAAGTCAGGGCCCTTAAATTAGAGCATTTAATCAGCTTTTTAAAGGGGCATTTGAAGAAAAAAACATTAGTGTGCATCTTTAGACTAAGCAATGGCTCTGGCATATTTTAAGATATGTCAGTGCAAGTTGCTTTGAGTTAAGACAGTTCAATCATGCTATTGTAGTCTGTGAAACTGCATACAATAAGAAAGTTTTAAAAATCTAAATATTTCTTACTTACAACTCTTCTTGTCGATAACCTAAAGGCTCTTTCACACTGTAGGTGGAACCCAATGAGATACCAACAATAACAGCAGGTAGACCTAAACAGAAAAAGATGTATTGACACTTAATGACACTGTATATTTTCCAATACAAGCTAGACTTTTTATTCTTATTTAGTTTAAGTAAGCTGAGTGATTTCTGAAGCCTCTTCAACTTTGTTACCTTCGAAAACATACTGAAAACATTCTTCTGATTATATATAGCCCTATGTTTATACTGGACATGCTTGTTCTAATATATATATATATATATATATATATATATATATATATATATATATATATATATATATATATATATATATATACACACACACAATACATTAGTGTTTTGTTTAATGTCCCCTACCCCATCCAATAGCCAAGCAGACCACTGGAAACCATGGGGGTGTTCCAGCCATTTTGTTTATGAAGAGGAGGAACACATTAATGCCGTAAAGAGTGTTCCATGTGAATGTGGCCAACAGGAAGTACTGAAGCAGAGCTGTAAACGCCGTACAGGGACCCTCATCTGGGTACGTGTGCTGGTCTGACTCAGGAACCGTGTTCTGACCAGACAACATTGCCACATTCACATGTTTGACAGGGTTGTTTATGCCGAAGACGAAGAGAAGGTAGAAAACTGTCATGCTCAAACAGATGTTCACCACTAGCAGAGTAGGACTGCCTCCTCTTGACTTCCTGCAGCAAAGTGTATGAACATAAGCTATAAAAAATGTTTCAGCACTGCAAAAACACCTTTCTGCCAATAGCTGTGGCTATAATAATCTATTTAAGTCTTTACCTGGTTATGATTTGGTATACAACTGTAACAGACAGACCCACAACAGACAGAGCGCAGCCAATGATGCTGATCCAATGCAAGGCTTCAGAATACTGATAGTTGATATCGAATGCCTGCATAAAATGGCACCTGCATAAAATTATTTAATTCAGAGCATCATTTACACTCTAAAAAATAAAGATTTTGGTTTATTAGCATTCAATGGAACCTATCCATTGCACAAAAGTTTCTATATAGTGGGGAAAGGGTGTTCTGATTTTTAAAAATGATCTTTACACTAAGAAAAAAGTTATTTTAAGAACTGTTCAGTTAAAGGTTATTTGGGGAACCAAAAATGGATCTTTTAAGGCATCGCTCTGAAAACCACCTTTATTTTTTAGAGTGTACTGATTTAAGTAAAATATGTTTACATCCTGTTGCAAATATATCTCACCATCAGAATAGCAAAATTTGCATTTTTTAATTTTGGTTCACAGATGCATACTGCATGATCTGAGTGGGTCATTGTTTTGGTGCAGCCTTCTGGGCTCCAGTCCATTTTAGAGTAACTCCAATACACACATGCAAAGTCGTTGAGGGACAGTGTGGGATCGTTCTGAAAGTTCAACAATGTATTAATTCATGAACATCATACCTGTGCCAACATCTGTCAATGTGTTTGATAACGAGGAACATCACAATATTGATCTTTAAAAAAATGCTTCCTTCCAGTGGTACACTCTTACAAATAAGGTTCTCTATTGGCATCTAAAAGATCAAATTACAAAAAAAGGCCAACTACAAAAATGTGCCCAGAAGGAAGTGTGATGTTGGACTAGCTTCTTACTGGTTTTGTGACTGTAAACTGAATGTGGTCAAGTCCAAGATTTTCTTGAAGGTTGGCAGATATTACTCTTCTCTTGGTATCCAGAGATGGTTGAAAGCTTTTTGACTGAAAGAACTGATCGCTGTCATAGAGGACAAATCCAACATCTTTAGAAAAAGCTACAGAAAGAGTGACAAAGTTACTATAGTTAAAATATCACTTTCAACAGATCATTTAATGTGGAACAATCACAAAATACAAGAAGGGGAAGTGTACCTTGACTGAAAGTGATATTAATTTGAAGGTCAATGCTATCTTTGAAAATTTCAGTCTCTGTCGTATGCAGTTTTATTCTGTCAGGTAAAAAGGTATCATTCTGCCCTGAAGAAATGAAGATAAATGTGACTGTTAGGAGCACGCTAACTGTCCGAATAAAAATAAAAACACAAATATAATTCAAAATCAGTTTTATTAAGTGTATAGTATAGTATACTTTTTCAAAACTACTTGGGATAAATTGGCTCACATTTTAGTGTACATAGTATACTTTTAAGTGTAACAGTAGTGAACTAGTACATTCTCCATTTGTACTGCAAATATACTACAAGTAAATTTGTAGGTATACAGATAGTTCCCTTTCTGTCAGTCACTTTCGACGTTGTGGCAAAATAGGGGTCACTCTTGGGAGCCCCAAACACCTCAGACTTATTCAGAAAAGGCCAATGAAATTAGCGTGAGAAATTTGGATACCTGGCCACACCCCCGGACATACGGGTAAAAAAGGCGGCCAGCTCTCACCCACACTCACCTTCAGAGCCAAAGTGTGTCTCTGTGTCTCTTAGGAAAGAAAATAACAAAATCTATTCCCCTCATTGCTGATGAAACCAAAGCACACTATCAGTGGTTGCTCTAAGCAATAGCACAGAAAAGTGCATTGAGTTCCCCTGGGTGCATCAGCGGCATTCTGAAAGAGGCTATTTCCTCAATAAAAGAGTGAATTCCTTTAAAAGAGATGCATGATGGATCTCATCATTTTAAAGATGCCGTTCCATCAGTGTCCTTCTGAGTGTGGGGGATTTTTCTTTCCCTCCGACAGCCATAAGTGCTGTCTACACTGTATGGGCCATGCTCATGCTGAAACAGCATTCATTAATGGGTCATGAGCTTACTACGAGATCATGCCCAGGGGAACGTTGAGGTTGTAACTCTCATACTTTTTCAAGAGGCTAAGAGTCTCCTCGGCCACTTCATGTTTGGGTTCTTCTTACTTGGGGTACAAGGCATTGGCAATGGGAGAGTTTCTACCAGGACAATCCCAGTGGGCCTTGTATTCCTCAGCACACTCTTGTGCCCTTCCTTCATCCTCACTGACCTAAATAGTAGGGCAGCACGGGCGTACTCTGAGGTTCCCCTGGTGGAGCATGTGATTGCGGTGCATTTTTGCCTGCAAACCGCAACCCCTCGGAGGAATTGTACAAGGCTTCCATCCAAAACTTGTGCATTTACCTCGTCTCTGACAGCGAGGGCTTGCAATGCTCTGGCCACCTCTGCCCTGCATGCAATGGCCATCCTACAAGAATGGCAGGCCAAAGCATTGAAAGACCTGCACAAGAGTAATCCTGATCCAGAGGTTATGAAGGAACTGCAATCAGCTACAACTATGCACTACATGCCCTAAGTGTGCTTTCTCGATGCCCCCATCACCAAGGTGGCCTGTTCTGCAATACTGTAGAGGACGTCACACACCAGTTATTGGCAGGGATAAGCAGACAGAGGCTCGCAAGCACATCTTGCCCCAGCACGATTCCTCTTCTAGACCCCCAAGACTCCAACCTCTGCATGCTTGTAACCTGCAAAGACTGCACCGGCCCCACAGCAGCCTGAACTGGCAGCCAGACCTCAACAGTGCACATTGCAGAAAGGTGGCACCACACACTTTTCAGTATGCCACCAGGAACCCTTGTAAGACTTTGAAGGGTTCCTGAGAAAGGGCGACCCAGGGAAGGAGAGAGTGTGGACCTGTTTGCTCCAGGACTTGGGACGAGCCTTAATCCAATGGGAGGGGGAGGAAATAGAAACAGAGTCAGAAATAGAGTGGGTGACACACACAGTAATAATGGCCCTTGTTTTCACGAGGCTCGCACCAGAACCTTGGTGGACACGCAAACTTTACCTCCCCGCTTTCTGTTCAACGGGTCTATGTAAAAATACAGGTAAGTGTGACAAATATTGATGAGGCACAGCCCCTTTGACAGGAAGCCCTGGGAGCAAGGTAGGTGTTTTGACACTCCATTAACCACAAGTGCCAAGGGCCGCAAAGACTCCCCCTTTGCCACATGTTACCCAACTTGTGTACACCTGAGGGGTTCCATTGGTGCCGCTAGTACGCAGTCTGGGCGCATAGGCTAACTCTTTCCAACCTGTCATGATGGCTCTTGAGAACATTCTGGTTTAGCTATGCAATTCAGTTCTTCAGATGCCCACACAGATACAGCGACGTTCTTTCTACCTCAGCACGAGGCGAGAGCGCTACTGTCATTCGGGTGGATTTTTATTTTATTTTAGATGTGACTCTTCCTCTTTTACTCCACTCACACCATGTTGTGATTACAAAATGAAAACATGTTTCTTTTCTGACTTGCCATGAATGCACCTTTTTCTTAAGAGTTTCGTTATATAAAGGTACCTTGGCTGTTTCAAGCTAGTGGAATGAGCTGACTAACTCAACCTGAGCTGCAAGAAATTCAAGAAATGGCTTAAGATGCATCTTTTTCATCAACACTTGACCCAATAACACTAACACTTACTACTCTATATACCTATTAAAAAATCTTGCTACGTGTACTGTGCCAGACTAACTGGAACTAGTCACAGAACTTACTGTACATATTGTTGCTCTCTTGTTGGCTTGATTGCTTCTGTTCATTTGTATGTCGCTTTAAAAAAAACATTTGCTAAATGGTTTAATGTAAAGTTTGAACTTCAAAATGGGCACAAACTTGCCTTTAAAAGAGGTTAATAGCACTTGTTGGATTGGAATTTGCCCCTTCAGCGACTGCACTGCTATGTTCGGTTGCACCAACAATGGATTTGATTTCTCACTCAGAGAGAGTTTCTGTAAAGTCTGTGTTAGTCTAAACAAACACAATACAAAGTCAGACAGCAGGTCAAGACAAAAGTGCTTATGCATTTGGTTGAGATGGTTTTGTTTGTCAGTGACAGTGGAGCATGTGTGAACTGCTTTGTTACACATTAACTGCATCATGGTCGACAGAAGAGTACATCCCATGACCTGTGTTCAGGAGCTGACTGACTGTGGCGACTGCTGACACTACAATTTCCTGCACAGAGAAGAAAAATAGTCTCAAAATAGATTTTTTGAAAACACTGATGAGGCAAAACATTATGACATTATGTGAAGCAAATATAGTCGATCATCTCCTAACAAGGCCACATAGGCCTATTAAGGTCTGGGTAGAATAGATAGTAAGCAAACAATAGCAATTCTTCTAATCAACATTTGATGCAGGAGAAATGAGCAGGAGTAAAGATCTGATCAAATTTAATAAAGGCCAAATTGTTATTGCAAGGCGAATGGGTCAGAGGATCTCTGAAACGGTAAGGCTTGTGGGTTGCTACCCAGTCAGCATTAGTGAGAATGTACCAACAGTGGTCTGAAGCAATGTCAAAAGCATCTACAATGGGTACCGAGTGTTGGAACTGGACCTTGGAGCAGTGGAAGAAGTTCGGCTGGGTCCAGCCATTCATGTGAATGTCAATTTGTACACCTCCAGGTCGACCTCCTCATGGCATTGATGTTTCTTAGAGGAAGTGGCTTCTTTTGGCAGGATAATGCACCCTGTCACACTGCATACATGGTTCAGGAATGATTTGAGGAACATGATGAAGAGTTCAAGGTGTTGCTCTGCTTTCCAAATTATCCAATTGGGATGTGTTGGACCAACAAGTTCAATCCACAGTGGCTCCACCTCACAGCCTACAGGACTTTAATGAACCACTGCTAATGTCTTGGTGCCAGATACCACAGCACACCTTCAGGGGTCTAGTGGAGTCCATGCCTCGACGGGTTGGCACTCTTTTGGCAGTTTATAGTGGACTAACCGCATATTAGGCAGGTGGTCATAATGTTTTTTTTTCTCATCGGTGTACAGTAATATTACAAACATTTTGCAGACATACTTCTGGTTCTATGAGGGAGATTAATGTGATATATCTCACTATGAGTGCTGAGTAGAACAAGTTAAGAGAAGGAGTACAAAAATAAATGCGCAGTAGATTATGTATCGTGTTCTGTAGTGTACCTGGAGTAGTCAAATTAGTATATCTGTCTTTCATTTGAAGTTTAGAAAATTAGGCTCTGACATGCAATATTTGGAATATGGAAATAACATGCAAATTATGAAAAACAAGTTGAGCAAACAGGGTTGCGAGAGAAAGACATGAGACAAGAACAAGTATAAATTGTCTTGCTATATTGTTACTATAACAATTAACATTTAAAAATACTCTTATATAAAAAAATACAATAAATATAACATTATAAACATTAATATACAAATAAGAAGTAACAATTACAAATCGTCATGCTATATTGTTATCCTAAAAAGTAAAAACTATCATTTAAAAACACTTAAAAATGTATAGTTATTATTATTGTTATTATTTAATACTTTACATAATACGACTATTACACTTTCAGCTTTATAAAAAAATATTATTATTATTACTCATAACATAAAAATAATAAATAATTTTACAATTAATATACAGTCCCTGACTAAAGTCTTGTCGCTTATCTATTTTCTAGAAATACCTGATATTAACCTGACTTTTAATTAATTAATTGGTGTTAGAAATAGCTCATATGAAAAGCTAAAACCCTCCAAAATTATGTTTAATGCACTGAAATAAATAATTTTCACAGAAAAAATATTTATCATTTAATCAAGACAGAAAGGTCAAATTTTGGCAAGACAAAAGTTTTGTCGCCTATACAGAAATTGAACAGATTTACTGCAAATACAAAAATATGTCAGCAAATTAAGTTGTGGTGCTGTGAGATCCAAATTTAATATCTTGTATGACTTCCATGAGCTTGAAGGACTGCATCCATGTGGTTTGGCAAGGATTCATACAATTTATTGATGAAGTCATCAGGAATAGCTAAGAAAGCAGTCTTGCATGCCTCACAGAGTTCATCAATATTCTTTGGTTTCGTCTTCCATGCGTCCTCTTTCATCCTACCCCACATATGCTCAATGATGTTCATGTCTGGTGACTGGGCTGGCCAATCCTGGAGCATCTTGATCTTCTTCGCCTGAGGAACTTTGATGTGGAGATGGAAGTATGCGATGGAGCACTGTCCTGCTGCAGAATTTGGCCTCTTTTATGGTTGGGAATAAGAGGTAGCTAAGATTTCTTGGTATTTTAGACTATTGATGTTGCCTTCCACCCTGCAGATCTCTCGCACACCCCCATACTGGATGTAACCCCAGACCATGATTTTTCCGCCACCAAACTTCACTGTTTTCTGGGTGAATCTCGGATCCATTCTGGCTCCAGTAGGTCTCCTGCAATATTTGGCGACTGTGGTGTAATTCAACCGAAGATTCATCTGAAAAATCCACCTTCTGCCACTTTTCCAGCGTCCATCCTTTTAGCAGGCTGTGGGCCTTGGCAAATGCCAAACGGTATTTCAATTGTCTTTTGTTTAGTGCTGGCTTCTGGGCACTGATTCGACCATGGAGGCCATTTCGAGACAGAATCCGACAAACTGTTCTGGTTGACACAGGGACTTCAGATGACCAGGTCTCGTGGAGCTCTGCTGCAGTGGAAAATGGGCTGGCCTTGGATTTTCAAGCCAACAAACGGTCCTCTCGAGCAGTTGTCTTGCAGGGTCTGCCTGACCTGGGCTTGTCAAAAACGTCTCCAGTCTCTTCAAATCTTTTTTTTATCCTCTGTACTTGACACTGAGACACATTGAAGGTGTCTGCCACACCAGCAGTGGATCTGGTCTTCAGCCTCTTGATAATCAAAACTTTAGTCTCAGGGTGAATCTTAGGCATGTTTGCAGAGGTCTAGTTGCAGTTGATGTGAAGGTCTAGTGTACTGGGGTTCTTTTTATACACACTTGAGACCTAATTGATCCATTATTAGTCACAGGTGAAGCTCATATGACAAGGTGACAACACTTATGTCTTTGCAAAAATTGACTCAATGTGCTTTATCAAGCTGTGAATATTAGAATACTTTTTGAAAGTTTAGTTTTTCATTGAAACATTATCACAAAAGCTGGTGGGATTAAAATGAGCCATTTCTTGTAAAAAAATCTTGATTAGAAATATATTTCAGCGGCACTTTAGGTCAATTTGTACACAAGCGACAAGACTTTTGTCAGGGACTGTATAACATAATAACCTTAATTACACCTTTAACCTTATAAATACATTATTATTGATAATAATAAGACAATTAATATAAAACCTTACCTAATATTTTTATTTACACTTTAACCACAATGGCATATTGACCATGCAGATGTGTGTCCCATGGTAAGAATATTTATATACATGCATGTCAAAAGTTTGGAAACATAATTATTTGTAATGTTTTCTAAAGAAGTTTCTAATTCTCACCAAGGCTGCATTTTTTTTAATGAAAAATACATTAAAATCAGTACATGTACAACAGTATATTATGACATATATGTTTATATATATATATATATATATATATATATATATATATATATATATATATATATATATATATATATATATATATATGTCACAATATTACTGTTTTTAAAGATTTTACTGTATTTTTCATCAAATAAATGCAGCATTTGGTGAGCAAGAGACTTCTTAAAAAAATAAAACTTTTGACAGGTACTGTACACACATGATGTAGTTTAAATGGAGAAAATTTGGAAATGTGCTCAAGACAGGAGACTTAAATGTTAATATCTGTTTAAGGCTGAATATGTACCGTTTTTTGTGCTGTTTCAGGATGGCCGAGCAGGAGACTGGTTATTTTAACAGCATTTGTGATGTTGTTGGCTGTTAGCCGTTCCGGGATGGATGTGAGGATCTGGGTACTGGAGGCCAACGAACGAATGGTGGCTGGAGTAGCTCCAGAAATCTTCATTTAAAAAAATAAATAAAAAACAATTATGCAATCATTTAATTTTTTATCTGAGGAATATTCATGCAACTGTGATACGACTGTATATTACAGTCATTAGACATCGACTGCTTACTTCATTATTAATTTTGTCAAGGGTCAAACCACAATCTAGAATGTTTGGAATATCAAATTGCGTATCTCTTTTACAGAGAGCCGAAGCCATGGGGAATCCAGCTGAAAAACATTCATGTTAAATAAAGAGATATTTAAAGTAGAGAGTACACTGAAAATATAGAAAGGTATCAAGAGACTGAAATACCATTTGATGTGTATGATTGACATCGCTCTACTGACGAAGCAAACTGGCCTAAGACCGTTTTTGGAAAGGTGAATTTACTGGTTAGTTTGAGGATTTGTTCAGGGCAGAAATTTGCTGTAAAAATTACAAGACTGTCAGTAACCTTAAGACCTTAAGCAAGATTATTCAATCATATCATGCAAAATTTTCAATGGGTTTTACAGATGTTGCAGGTAGTTCCAGTCCAATCATCTGGGCAGAGGCAGATCCCGTTTTCTAAGGTACCCTTGTTTTCACACACCAGACTGGGTGTGGGCATTGCTGTGCTCAGGGGTGCTGTGGTGGTGGATCCCTGGATTGTAGTCTGGAGTGTTGAGGTGCTGAGTGTTGTAATCTTGGTTGTAGTCTGGAGTGTTGAGGTGCTGAGTGTTGTAATCTTGGTTGTAGTCTGGAGTGTTGAGGTGCTGAGTGTTGGAATCTTGGTTGTAGTCTGGAGTGTTGAGGTGGTACTGGTCGTACTGTTTTGACACCAAGTGTGTTCAAAAACAGCTGTTTACAGAAACAAAACATTACAAAAAAAGTATGTTATTAGTCACACAGCGGACTCTCTGTATAAATCTGGTCTAGCTTGCCAACCTATTTCAAGAACCAGCCATTTAGACAGAAAGAATCAGTCTGACTAACTTGAAAAGCAATCAATGGCAGTTTGGTAGGACTGTGTGTATACACAGTTCAGACATAACATTATGACCGGATATTGTGTTGGTCCACCTTTTGCTACCAAAACAGCCTTGATCCGTCGAGGCATGGACTGCACTAGTCCCCTGAAGGTGTGCTGTGGTATCTGGCACCAAGATGTTAGCAGCAGATCCTTTAAGTCCTGTAAGTTCCGAGGTGGGTCCTCCATGGATCGGACTTGTTTGTTCATCACATCCCACAGATGCTCGATTGGATTCTTGAGAAATGTGAGCTACAGTAGCTCGTCTGTTTGATCGGATTACACCCTGTGGCCAGTTCTCCACTGTTCCTTCCTTGGACCACTTCTGATAGATACTGACCACTGCAGACCGGGAACACCCCACAAGAGCTGCAGTTTTGGAGAAGCTCTGACCCAGTCATCTATAGCCATCACAATTTGGCCATTTTCTATCTAGCTCAAATCCTTACTCGTTCATTTTTCCTACTTCTAAGTTAGAGGTTCTAACACATCAACTTTGAGGACAAAATGCTCACTTGCTGCCTATATCTCACCCACTAACAATTGCCGTGGTGAAGAGATAATCAGTGTTATTCACTTCAACTGACAGTGGTCATAATGTTATGCCAGATCGATGTGTCCCAAACAAAACATAAATCATCTAAATGAAATAAAAAAAACTATGTGATATGACAAATGCATTGGGCTGTAACAATAAAATTTCCATGGGTCAGATCATGAATAGCTCAAGGCAACAACTTTGCATATTCATTTTTCGCTCCATACACAAACATTTCACACAGACCCCTTTCATGGAACTTGTTTTTATTTGTTTATATTGACTTGTATAATGCCTTAAGGATAGTGGTTACACATAACTGTAATATACAAAACACCAATATGGGAATTAACCCAGAAAACCAGCACACAATTAGGAACGCAAGTTGTGCAAAAAAGGGTAAAGAGAGAAACAATCATATAAAGCACCAAAAATCTATACATTATAAAAGAGTAAGAATCGTTTAACATTTTTACATAATAATAATGCAACTGTTTTAAATATACCTATTGATAATTAATTATAATGAAAATAGTGTACAAATATTGTTTTATTATTTTTATTAATAATAAATAAAATATCGGTGTGTGTGTGTGTGTGTGTGTGTGTGTGTGTGTGTGTATATATATATATATATATATATATATATATATATACACACACACACACACACACACACACACACACACACACACACAGAAAACGAATATTACTTTAAAACATTTCAAAAGTGAATCTTACCTGTGGCAAAGATTAAGAGCAGAAAATGGTCCATTTCACGCAACAAATAAACTAGAACTGCTAATATGAACTCTTGTTACTGTCTGGTTTATAGAGCAAAGTCAGGGCTGGATCATTGCTGGAGTGGGAAGTCCATCATCGGTCATGTAAATAACCATCCGTTTCCAGTTAAACTTACAGGGCACAACTCAAGGCACTAACAGGAAAACAGCGCCAAACAGTATATTACATTATCATTACTCTGTGTTATTCACACAGCACATATATCTTACCAAACTTTTTCAGAACATGCAGAGTTGTACAGGAATATTGTAGCCCACCTTAATAACAGCCAGATAAATCATTAACACAATAAGGATATTGTACCAAACATTTTAAGGTAATGATTAGTTTACCTAAACTTAACTGTATCCAACCTCATTAATAGCAAGAAAAAACATTACATTAAGGACATTGTAGCAAACATTTTTATGTAATTACACAGTAGTTGAAGACATGTCGTAATAAAAGTGGGACCCTAATAATACAAATATATAAGATATGAACAGCCATGTTTCCAACTAAACTAACATTACTTACAAACTTGATGAGTAAAGTTTGACGACAAACTTTGAAGTTGGCTTGAAAAGGTAAGGCCAAAAAATGTAAAAAGATTTCAGATTAAAGAAGTTTGAAGTAGTTTTAAACATTGAATGGTTTGATGGCAATAAAGTTTATCACAAAGAGATTAACATGGTAATCATTTTGTGAGTATTTTGCATTTTGCATATTGCTAGCATGTTCCTAGCTTATTTGGCACATTGTTAGCATGATTTTACATTTTGCTAACATGCTGCTAGCATGCTTAAACACATTGCTAACATCAGTAACATGATTTAGCATGTTGCTAACATTTTGCTACCTTGATTTAGTACATTGCTAGCATGCTGCTACCATAATTTAGCATGTTGTTAACATGATGTAACATGTTTCTAACATTTTTTACATTAATTAGCATTTTGCTTGCATTAATTAACGTGTTGCTAGCAAGGGTGCTTCCCAATTCTTATTTGTGCATCCTTACTTCCTTTCCCGCGCCTTAGCTCCACCCCTTCAGGATGTGAGGGAAGGTTGGAAGAAAAAGACATGAGGACTGAGGAATTGAAATGATATATCCTAGCTCCCTTTAACGTCACTTCAAAGCGGCGTCAGTTAATGATGACTGCACCGCTGGATTTAGTTGGGATTCTTTTTCAGATTTTTTTCAGATTAACATTTCAGATAACTATTTATATTGTAAGCTTCAACCTCCACAAAATACATTTGTCCATGTTTTATTTAATATTCCCAGTTATTATTAACAACAAATTATTCCCAGTTATTAACTGCTTTTCATTCGTTGTATAGTATTAGTTTCTATTTGTTTCTCTTTCTTTCATTTGCTTTGATATAATTCTAGGACTGTCAGGTGTTGTTATTTGACATGCATTTGTGTCTTGTACATGTAATAAATAATAATTATAATAATGAATAAACTGTGGCACGATGTGAAGGGGGAGGAGAATTAATGCATGCAATAGAACACTGCCGTAGAGGATACACTTATGCTTATCCTCGCTCACTCCTCCATCCTCGCCTCCTCGCGGTGCAATTAGAGAATTGAGATGTCCTACAAGATGGCTGAGCTCCATCGGTTTCCGGGTCATAGGATGGAGGACGGAGGAGCAAGGAAATGAGGAGAGATTTTGAGAATGATTTAACACATTCCTAGCATTATTTAAATGTTGTTAACATGTTGGTAGCTTGATTTAGAACATTTGCCAACATGTTCCTAACTTGATTTAACATGTTGGCTAGCATGATTTAATAGTACATTGCTACCATGAATTAGCATGTTAGCGTGATTTAGCATGTTTTAGCACATTGCTAGCATGTCCTCAGTAAGTTGCTAGGCTTTGTTAGTGCATAGTAAATAAATCTTAAACTATATTAGATTTAATGTATTAAAGTGTTGACCCCCTCAATGAAAGTATATGGGACTTTTATGATTATTAATCTTTGTTTGTTTTTTTAGAAAAACCATAAGTCAAATCAGTTTGAAACAATATAGCAACTGAAGTCAGAACAGTCTGAAGGTCTGACCTGAGTTTGGTGGTTATAAAGCCATAAGGAGACACTTGACGCTACACGCGCTAACTTGACTTTACGAAAGTAGATAGACAAAACTGAAAAGCTTCTGTCCTTATCACTATATTTATATTTACTTCACTGAATTGTTATTTGTTAACATATTACTGTAATTATAATATGTTGAGAGCAGTAAAGAATAAATTAAACAAGCCACATATTTTCAGATAACCTTTTTTTAATGAACAGTAAGACAATTTAAATCCATAATTTGTCCTAAAGCAACTGCAATACAAATCAAAGACTGTCTGCATATTAAATATATAATATCTAAAATTTACTATAGATGTTACTTGTACAGAACCTAATGCGAGTATATGAGGCAATGTGTTTAATAATATTAAATTGAACTAAAGTAAATGTCAGCAGAAATATGCAATCATCTACGATCTTGTCTTGTCCTTGGCTTTTTGTGTCCGTTTTCCGTGTTTTAAGGCTCTCCCCTTGAATCAGTCTTAGAATCCAGATTATATCGAGTTCTCATCTTTAGGAAAGACTTCAGTGTAAACAAAAAGAAAATCTGAACACCCTTTGAAGGACAGAAAATGAGGTTGTCAGTCACCAAGCAAAGCAAGACGTATATGTACATCAGTTTGAATGAATCCAATAAGCATTTACTAGTGATAATGTCAAAAAATAGTATGAATCGAGTGTAATAACACACCTGTGTAGTATTGCAGAGACAGAAGACCACACTGAGAATGATGTACAGTGTTTTGTCATGGGTGATGAGCACAAAGTAACCGATGACCCAGGACAACCCGAGCACCACAGCCAGAGAGAAACTACTCAAAAGCTTCTTCTTTAAAGGAGTGGTTCCTGAGCTAAAGAACCAAAACAATACAATAACAAATATGAACTTTTATTGAAACGTCAGAGCTCTGATAGTTACACCTCAGATACTAGATAGGTAAAGAATTCAATCCACACCTATATTATATTAAAGGAGGGTTATCAACAGCGTCGATTAAGTTACATTAACTGTGGATTTGTTTTAAACCTAGAACATTCTCTTATGGTTTGGTTTACGTACCTCTTCAGGTTGGGATTTGCACAGCAGATGGTTTGAGAGAAGTAGACAAGCAGAGCTGAGTTAAAACACAACATGACAGCTAGAGGGAGCAAGAAACCCCACAACATCGGCCGCTTCGGATCAAACGCTCCGGTCTTGTCCAGAGACGCCAGCCAACAGCTAAAACAGTACAAAGAGAGAATGAGAAATACTGGGGTGTTTAGTGAGGATGTGCAAGTAATGTTCTACATGTAAATATGTTTAGTTTGTGCCCAATGTCTGTCCCTAGTGGCCAGTCGAGGAATTGCAGTTTACATTACTTCCGTATTGGCTTCAAGAGGGATCGTGGGAGGTTGGCGCTTGGTTTATACCACTGGTGGCAAGAGCGTCAAAGTGGCCGGAAGTCATACATTTTCAATGGGAGCCGGTGGCGAGCGGCGCGGCATCTATGAAGATTTGGGCGTCAAGGAGAGTTGAAATCAACTTTATGGTAATGAGGTATGACTCGATTCGGCGGCAACCAATCGTAATGTAGAAGTGCTCCGCTTGACAGGATTCCAGAGAACGCAGTCTTTTAAACTTTGGTTCCGACCCCATTAGTTCCCAAGCAAAATGGAGGAGATGTTGAACATTGCTGTGGCGGGTTTGATAAGAAGGCGCGCAACATTATTTATAGGCAACATTTTCGCTCTAGAACACTTTTTTTTCAGTAGGAATGCAATTAATTTGTTTAAAACACCAAGGATATGACCTATTGCATTAATGCGGCCAGGCACTCGTCAGCGGTGGTGTGAATAATTTCCCACAGCTCATGTTGTCTGGTGTTTTTTTGTCAGCTGAAATTCCTTGGAAAGATATTTTTGCAGTGTTTCATCAGCTGAACAGTCCAAAAACACATTAAATAACAATACAGCCCACTATAGAAATGCATGTCTATCCCTCTCAGCCTTGCTTTCATTCCCATTAAAAATCTAAGATGCCGCTGCCGTGATAAGGTTTAAAGACTTCATGGGTGTTTCTCAAACAGAAGGTTGCATCCTACCAAGACTGCGTCCTTCCTAGTCCTGTGCTTCTGAGGTTTGGAGGCTAGTGTCCTCTTCAGCGGGACTGTGGATGCTTTGAGGCTGCAAAGGATACATCCCATGTATCCTTGAAAACGGGCCGAAAGAAGGATGCGAAACAAAGACTGCCTTCCAAGGATCCTTCAAATTGAGATTGCCCTTAGTGACTTTTGATGACATGGCAGCCGAGATATGCAGCCTCCGTAGGATACAACCTTCCCGTTTTAGAAACACCCAGTATATAGGAAGACTGTGCACTCCGATTACTTATGAATGAGGAAAGTGCAACACCCAAGATGGAGAATAAGCTCTTGTGCAGTAGAAAATACAGAGCAGACTCCCCAGACCAGTGTTCAATCTTAAATTGAGCTTGGTCTAGTGATAAGCAAACAAGGGGGACCCAATTTGTTTCTAAAGCGGGCATTTGTTAGCCTAGAAATCTAGACGCACCCTAGCGGCAGCAAATCTAATCTGCCCACGAGTGTCGTCTAACAACTCTCAATACCCTTCTAAGCTGTAATCGCCAAATTTTGCCAGGCCAATCACATCGTGTATAGAGTCGGTGGGCGGGGCCATAATGACGACGGCCGAGTTGCGTTTGTGTGCTTCTAGTAAACACAGAAACTGGCGAACGGCGGTGGTCTTTCGAATCAGCTTTGACCGCGACTCTGAAAGACTTGGAGTTAAGCTTTTCTCTGAGAAAAGAACAAAGAACGGCACTGAAGTTATTCTTAAAAAGAGAAGATGTGTTCGGAGTTTTGCCGACCGGATACGGCGAATGTTTAATCTATCAACAAGCTCCACTTCACCTTCGTTGCTCTGGTTGGTTGTAGCGCTATCCTATCGCGTGCAGAGTGAGTTTGAAAGACAACCGTTTATCTGCCCCTCGGATTGAGCCCTGTCTATGGTGAGTTTCCAGACCAAACATCTTGATGTGGGTCTGGCTTGTCAGGCTAGGTATTTGTAACTGGAATGTGCAAGGCTTCCGGTGTCTTCACTTCCGGTTATTTTGGCTGTTCAAATATGTTTGATGTTGCAAATGGGTGTTTATCGTATAATTTAAAATGTATTATTGTAATCATAATCACACTAGTTTGTTTTACAATTTAGATTTGACTGAAATCTGTTATTATTCTCTTTACGTCCCTTTAAAGACCAATGACAGAAAAAAAATACTTGAGGTGGATAAAGCAAAATAATTTTTTACTTACAACTCTTCTTGTCGATAACCTAAAGGGTTCTTAAAGCTGTAGGTGGTGGCCAGCGAAATGCCGACAATAACAGCAGGCAGACCTAAGACATTATAATTAATCACAATTATTATTTTAAATGATAGCCTATATGATTACTATACTCATTTCTACATTTAAATTAGGTCACCTTTGCTTACTTAAAGTGAATCTTATAAAAGTAATAATTTTATTTTAATACTATTTAATACATTTAATAATTTTAATACTATTTAATACATTTTTTGATTTAATAGTTTTTTAAATCAAAAAATGAATATGCATTTTTCACCTTGTAAATTTAAATGATGTGATGGCTAAACTAACATATAGTGTAGCATTTAAAATTATATTTTTTTCTTACAGTTATAGTAGTATAATGCCAAAATAGAATATAGTTTTAATATCGCTCTCATTTATTGGGTGTCTGCAATAACATGAAATCAGCCAAAATGTTAATAATAGGCTAAATACATTTATCAGGCATAACATAATGACCACTGAGAGGTGAAGTGAATAACACTGATAATCTCTTCACCACAGCCCCTGTTAGTGGGTGGGATATATTAGGCAGCAAGTTAACATTTTGTCCTCAAAGTTGACCTGTTAAAAGCAGAACAAAAGGGCAAGCGTAAGGATTTGAGTGAGTTTGACAAGGGCCAAATTGTGATGGCTAGACGACTGGGTCAGAGCAGTCTCCAAAACTGCAGCTCTTGTGGGGTGTTCCCGGTCTGCAGTGGTCAGTATCTAACAAAAGTGCTCCAAGGAAGGACCAGTGGTGAACCGGTGACAGGGTCATGGGCAGCCAAGGCTCATTGATGCACGTAAGGAGCGAAGGCTGGCCCGTGTGGTCCGATCAAACAGACGAGCTACTGTAGATCAAATTGCTCAAGAAGTTAATGCTGGTTCTGATAGAAAGGTGTCAGAATACACAGTGCATCATAGTTTGTTGTGTATGGGGCTGCATAGCCGCAGACCAGTCAGGGTGTCAATGCTGACCCCCATCCATCACCGAAAGCACAAGCAGTGGGCACGTGAGCATCAGAATTGGACCAAGGAGCAATGGAAGAAGGCGACCTGGTCTGATGAATCACAATATTAGGTCATAATGTTATGCCTGATCAGTGTATATAACACATTTAATACCATACATTTGTATACCATTATCAAACAGAATCAAAATGTCATCTTTTAATGTCAATGTGTTATATTAAATGTACCCCAGCCGGCTGTCATGGCGATAGTGCGGAAACCTTGAGGTGGACCGCTGAGGGCATTTCTAATGAGGAAAAACACGTGAGCCGCATACATGATGTTCCAGGCAAACGTGGCCAACAGGAAGTACTGCAGCAGGGCTGTGATTGCCGTACAAGGACCCTGATCGATGTTCTGTTGCAAATCTGAAGAAGGAACAACGTTCTCCTCTGAAACAGAGGCTTTTGAGCTCTTGACTGGGTTGTTGATTCCAAAAATGAACAACAGGTAGTAGGTGGTCATGCACAAACAGATGTTCACTAAGATCATAGTGGAGTTGGCTCCTCTCTGTTTCCTGGATGTAAAGAATAAAGTTTATTTAATATGGAATAAAGAAATTCAGAGGACACAGAGGAAATTCAAACCAGAACAATGGAATTACCATTAGTTGGCAAGACATTGATCGGCAAGAAATACACTGTACAAAAGATTTTCCTATCAGTATTTTGTCTTGTTTTCCAGTAAATATTTTATCATTATAAAATTCTGGCTGATACTAGTGAGTTCAGTTGATAATTATGGTTGATAACTAATAAATGCCTGATATTAAAATCTATACTATTTTGTCCAGATAAATTAAAAATAACTACCTAAAATATTAAAATAAATCGTTTTAAATGCTTGATTCCTGATTAAACACTGCCTGTTTCCGAAGCTTCTAACGGCAGCTGCAGTGACGCGATGACTTTACTAATCAACGATTGGCTCTTTCATTGAGAAGGCGGGGCTTATTCGCCATATTGGGCATTGCTCTTTCTCCCATTCATAAGTAATCTGTCTTCCTCTATATAAAGTCTTTGTTATTAACCTTCAGAGTCATTTTCAAATCCTTCCCTTGCAAGTCAAAATTATTATTTAAAATATTAAAAAATTACACATTTTTTGTCCAGAAGGCCTATATCATTTCATTTTTATAATATTTTGGTATATTTTTAATGCTTTTTTTTTTTTTTAGATTTTTAGTTTTTAGCTTTAAATGGCTAGATTTTATATAATAATATAATTTAATAATATAACAAGTACATTCTTAATATGTACTTCCAACTTAAATTTAAAATAACTTCAATAATACAATAACCAGCTCAAATCATCTTAAATTATAGCTCATGTTGAGTCAATTTGGGTGTCTTTCCCGACCTCTTGTGGAAAAAAATATATAACATGATATTTCATGACTCTTGCCACTAGATGGCCTTATAGCTCTATATAGAGGAGGGGTCCCAAAACTCGGTCCTAGAAGGCCACTGTCCTGCAATCAAACACACCTGAAACACACCATTATAGGACCTAGTAAGGCATTGATTAGCTGGTTCAGGTGTGTTTGATTGGGATTGGAGCTAAACTCTGCTGGACAGCGGCCCTCCAGGACCAGGTCTGGGGACCCCTGATAGAGAGCAAATGAGCTGTTCTGCTGGGTGCTAAAGTTCGTTTTTTTTTTTTTTTTTTTATCAATACAGAATGCATTCAGATATACATATAGACATTATAAAATTACTTTTTGGTTAAGTTTAAGCATTTTTAGTTTTAATTCTATGTGTACTGAAGCATTCCTCTTATTCCATTCAATTCTAAGTGGGTCAAATTGACCCGGGCGGGAAGGATTTGTTACTTTTTTATTACAACCACATAAACTCCTCGAATCCAGTCTTTTTTTTGTGTGTGTGTGTGTGTATTTCTACGCAAAAAAAAAATTGACAATTGCCAATATAGTATAAAATACTGAAAACTAAAACAAATAAATGAACAACGCAAAACTATGCCATTTAATCAGACTAGAATTATATGTTCACTGGAAAACAAGACAAAGCTCTACCAAGGTCTTTTGGACATTTAATTACATTTGATTACCATGTGAATAATACAGTATATAAATATGGTGATTATATAAAAGTTTCTTATCAAAGTACAATGGTATTATTAGATATTACTAATATTACTTAAATGTATCCAGTTCTTTAGTACATACCTGGTCTTAATTTGATAAACTGTGGTGAGGAGCAAACCCACAATAGACAGACTGCATCCCACAATACTGATCCAGTTTAAAGCCTCAGAATAATTATAGTCTGCTCTAAAGCTCTGCAAAGAAGAGAGAGGAATCTTGCTTATAAATAGTTAACATAGCTTCACCAAATATTCAAATGTAATTTTTACAACCACATTAAGTAACAAAATAAAGTGTGTTAGCTTAGCATCATGCTAACAGCAGATTCCCTTGAAATCAAATATGAGTTATATCTGTCATTTAATTGAGGTGCATTATTTGCAATGTACAAACCCAATTCCAAAAAAGTTGGGACACTGTACAAATTATGAATAAAAAAGGAATGCAATAATTTACAAATCTCATAAACGTATATTTTATTCTCAATAGAATATAGATAACATATCAAATGTTGAAAGTGAGACATTTTGAAATGTCATGCCAAATATTGCCGCATTTTAGATTTCATGAGAGCTACATATTCCAAAAAAGTTGGGACAGGTATAAGGAGCCGAAAAAGTTAACTGTACATATAAGGAAAAGCTTGAGGATTCAACTTATTACGCCAATTGGCAACATGATTAGGTATAAAAAGAGCCTCTCAGAGTAGCAGTGTCTCTCAGAAGTCAAGATGGGCAGAGGATCACCAATACCCCAATGCTGCTGCGAAAAATAGTGGAGCAATATCAGAAAGGAGTTTCTCCGAGGAAAATTGCAAATAGTTTGAAGTTATCATCATCTACAGTGCATAATATGCAAAGATTCAGAGAATCTGGAACAATCTCTGTGCGTAAGGGTCAAGGCCGGAAAACCCTACTGAATGCCCATGATCTTCAGGCCCTTAGACGACACTGCACCACATGCAGGAATGCTACTGTAATGGAAATCACATCATAGGCTCAGGAATACTTCCAGAAAACATTGTCGGTAAACACAACATTCGCCGTTGCCGGCTAAAACTCTATAGGTCCAAAAAGAAGCCATATCGTCACATGATCCAGAAGTGCAGGTGTTTTCCCTGGGCCAAGGCTAATTTAAAATGGACTGTGGCAAAGAGGAAAACTGTTCTGTGGTCAGACGAATCAAAATTTGAAGTTCTTTATTAAATAAAATGAGACGCCATGTCACCCGGACTAAAGAAGACAAGGACAACCCAAGTTGTTATCAGCGCTCAGTTCAGAAGCCTGCATCTCTGATGGTATGGGGTTGCATGAGTGCATGCGGCATGAGCAGCTTACACATCTGGAAAGGCACCATCAGTGCTGAAAGTTATATGCAAGTTCTAGAACATCATATACTCCCATCCAGACGTTGTCTCTTTCAGGGAAGACCTTGCATTGTCCAACATGACAATGCCAGAACACATACTGCATAAATTACAACATCATTGCTGCATAGAAGAAGGATCCGGGTACTGAAATTACCAGCCTGCAGTCCAGATCTTTCACCCATAGAAAACATTTGGCACATCATAAAGAGGAAGATGCGACAAAGAAGACCTAAGACAGTTGAGCAACTAGAAGCCTGTATTAGACAAGAATGGGACAACATTCCTATTCCTAAACTTGAGCAACTTGTCTCCTCAGTCCCCAAAGACTGCAGACTTTATAAAAGGAAGAGGGGATGTATTTTTTTTCTTGAAATGATAAATTTTCTCAGTTTAAACATTTGATATGTCATCTATGTTGTATTCTGAATAAAATATTGACATTTGAAACTTCCACATCATCGGATTCTGTTTTAATTCACAATTTGTACAGTGTCCCAACTTTTTGGAATGGGGTTTGTATATAGAAAGGAAGTGTTGTTGCACTTTATATATTCTTAGTTTTTAGAGCAAAGTTTCCACAGTTTCTTTAACACATGTATGTTAAACCAACCATCAGAACCGCAAAGTTGGTGGTGTGGTTGCATTTACACTGCACACCATTGGCACTTTGTATTTTGACGCAGCCCTCTGTTCTCCAGTCTCTACGAGTGTAGTCCCAAAACACACATGCAAAGTCATGAAGTGTCAAGCCAGATATATTCTGAAAACATAAACATATTTTAACAATAAATAAATAAATAAAACGTGTGTGTGTGTGTGTGTGTGTGTGTGTGTGTGTGTGTGTGTGTGTGTGTGTGTGTGTGTGTGTGTGTGTGTGTGTGTGTGTGTGTGTGTGTGTGTGTGTGTGTGCCACCAACGTTTTTAATGTTTTTGAAAGAAGTCTCTTCTCTTTATTTGATGAAAAATACAGTAATGAAAATATAATAAATAATATTATATAATACAATGTATCAATACAATATGTCCTCTATAATAAAGGTACATATTTCTTGAGCTTTATTTTATGCCCTTGTTATGTAATTATCCCTCATCCTTCCCTCATTGGGCAAAATAACCCAAAGTTATTTTTTTGGTGCAGAAAGCTTGTATAATTTAATCTTGATAATACTTTTTTTTCTATATTTAAATGCAATTTTTTTAGATGTTTTATTATGTTTTAATTTATTTACTTTCTATTACTAGATCTGATCAATAAATAATAAATAATTTAAAATAGGATTTGGTTTCGGGTTAGTTGTAATAATGTAATTAGGCATAATTTGGTAACACTATAGTTTACAATGTCCTTGTTTAAATGTACTTGTCATAGTAATAACAGTAAATTATGCATAATTACATGCAACTAACTCTCAACCAAGTCCTAACCCTATAGTAAATAGTTAATTAATAGTAAATAAAATAAAGTGTAACCCATAATTGTATGTTTTATTAAGTACATGTCATATGTGTAACAGGGACACTGCAAAATAAAAAAAATAAAAAAAACTTTTGAATGGCAGTGTATTACGATTTCCACAAAAATATTACATCACAACTGTTTTGATAATAATCAGAAATGTTTCTTGAGCATCAAATCATATTAGAATGATTTCTGAAGGATAAAGTGAAGACTGTTTGAAATTATGCTGAAAATTCAGCTTTGATCACAATAATAAAATACATTTTAAAATATACAGTAACCAAAAAACTGCTGTTTTAAATTGTAATCAGTTTTCACAATATTATGTATTTTTCTGTATTTGTCATCAAATAAATTCAGGTGAGTAAAACACTGTTCTTTCCAAAACAGTGACTGGTAGTTACTGGTATTAATACATTTACTGACTTTTTCAAGTATAATTATCACTAATTCATGTGATTTACTTTTGGGCAAGTCTCCACAAAATGAGCAGGATAGTATGCAAACTGGTCATTCCTGATCCTCATAAGCCTGACAGGGTTTATTTTGTGATAAAGAACGACTAACTGTACAGTTATTCTCTGTGTAGGTGTTTTATTGACTAAAAACAGGAGTGATTCAGAAGCCGTTATATGTTTTGTAATCATTATGAGTTTATGATCACTTACCTCGGGCCTGATGGCAAACTCCACTTTATCAAGCAAGCTTTTGTCTGAGAGGCTGGCTGAGATCACCCTTCTGTTGGTATCTAGTTGACTATTGAACTGTTTTGACTTGAAAAAACGGTCGTTATCATAGATCACCACTCCAATACTTAGATTGCTCTTCCCTAAAGGGAAGGAGAAGGAGCGAAATGTATTCAAAACGTTGACTTTTAATTATGTTCCTAAATCCAAGAACAACAAGAGAGACATAAATGTTACCCCAATCTTTCTGGGAATCGTTTTGCAGTTTGACTGTTAACATGAGATCAGCGGGACGTCCTGAAGAGGATGCCATGTTACCAGGGTCTCCACCCAGACCTACTCCTTCAGAAGTGAACGGTCCTAGAGGAATGCAGATTACCTTAGTTTAAGAAATATAAATGTCTTTCTGATATAAACAAAGATATACTAATTACACATGGAGCTTTATATGCTCTTTTCTGGGAGGTTTCGGCACTGACCTGTTTGAGTGTATATTTGCACTTGTGGGGTCCAACTTGACAACTTGATGCGTTTCACCACTAGGTTTGGCTGAACCAGGACACTCGAGTTCATGCTATTAAAGTTCAGAGCAAAATCCTCCAAAGTCTTTGTGAGACTACAGATGCAATACACATGAAAAGTTAAAGACACATCCACTCTAACGAAAAATATATAAATAAAAATATAGGGTTTTTGTTCAGTCTGTCCACTTTTTGAAGTGAGTCTATAATAGATTTTTTTTTTAAACCATTAACTTGGATGGTTTAATGCATAGGACAGTCTATGTCAGTCTTCAAATGTCCGCAAAAATTCTGTCAACTATCTTACTAACCAAACAGCCAAACAAATATCGTTGAACCCCAAACCATGTGACCAGCATGATGTCGTTATTTTATTCCGTGGTAGATGTTTTGAACACATTATGGTATTTAAAAAAAATGTATGTATGCATATATGTATTTTATCCTATAATTGACCTATTGTCAATTAATAAATTAATTGCGAGTCAACTATGCTGGGTACATTGATATGGTCTGCAATATTTTTTATGTTTTTAAATATTAATGTGAGGTTAGTGTGAGGTTAACCCGATCAAGAAAATAACATTTGGTTGGCCAGACAAGGCGCCAATTTCTCTCAAATATTACTCACAAATCTGTCTACATCTGTCTAAATCTGTTAGCCGAGATAATCCCTCCACCTCACAGTTGTGGCATATCAAGATGCTGATTAGACAGCATGATTATCGCACCGGTGTGCCTTAGGCTGGCCACAATACAAGGCAACTCAAAAAAGTGCACAGATTTAGACAGATTTTTGAACAATATCTGAGAGAAATAGGCCTTTTGTGTACATAGAAAAAGTCTTAGAACTTTGAGTTTAGCTAATGAAAAATGGGAGCGAAAACAAAAGTGTTGCGTTTATAATCTTGTTCAATGTGTTACTTGTGTCAACTATGCCTCGACAGACATATATACAGATAACCTTTTTTACAATTCTGAACATCTAGACTGCTACTTTTGGTATTATTTCAGTATATAGTTAACATCCACATGTAGTTTAGAATGTCATGCAAAACTATCTCTACAGTAGATTTAACCCGTAAGACTTTCGTTCATCTTCAGAACACAAATGAAGATCTTTTTCATGAAATCTGAGAGTGACATGAGGGTGAGTAATTAAAGGAACACACTTTTTGAAAATTGGCTCATTTTCCAAGTCCCTTAGAGTTAAACAGTTGAGTTTTACGAATCTGTTCGAGTTTTTGAATCCATTCAGCCGATCAGTATCACTTTTAGCATAGCTTAGCATACATCAGTGAATCATATTAATCAAAAGGACCAAAGACTTTCAATATTTTTCTTATTTAAAACTTGACTCTTCTATAGTTACATAGTGTACTAAGACCAATGAAAAATGAAAGTTGCTAATTTTTTTAGACCGTTGTAGCTAGGAACTACTTTTTCATTCCTGTGTAGGAACTTTGCGGCCGTCATGGGTGCAGCGGCGCAATGATATTACACAGCGCTGAAAATAGGCAAACTTCCATCAACATAACCAGCGTGACAATCTGCTTGCACAAAGAACATGCCTTTTAACCATGGAGACATTTGTGAGAGACGCTACAGAAGATATTTACTTTGGTGCAGATCCCGAACCGTATCTATTTGAACCGGAATAACAGTTATACTGGAGACAAGCTTTTGAAATGTGAAAGTGAAAGTGTGACTGAACAGACTCGGGCAGAAGGGACGAGGAGAGCAGTTACAAACTGGTGAGTCAGAGAAGAGTCAAAATTCAAGGAAAAATGGTCCGATATGGATTCGGTCTTCCAACCTTTTGATTTTGACTAACGTAATATATGAATGAAATATGCTAAGACGGTGCTGCTTATTATGAAGACAGAAAGAGTGTGCACGCTCCATTGTTTCTCTCTCTCACTCAGCTAACATGCGCCCTGTCATCTACATCACTCATAAAAATCACAAAGAACCGATCAAATAAGGCTTTGACGGGACAATAATTTTTTTTGCAGCCGCCAAATAATTTTCAATGCATGAGACACGCTCCGAAGCCTTGGCACTTGCCCCGTCTGGCCATATGCTTTAGACGCCGTACCGTGGTAACACTGTCCATGTTTTCCAAATAGTCACCTGGTCCCAAATGCTTTGAGAAAACACGCAGTTTCTTGTTTGAATCTACCAGTGTTTTGATATCTATGGTTCAGAGCAGTCAACCACTGATTCTTTTGTTCGTTGGTATTCTGTGAAACATGATGGTAGAATACACCTTCGACTCACTATCACAGCTCTTTACGACACACAGAACCATGGCTAATCGCACAGTAAATCCACAACATAATTTGCCGGCTGCAACTCTGCATTATCTGCAACGACACAAACTTATTGCCGATCGCATTGGAAGTTACCTATCTGAGGACTACTTTCAGGCGACTACTGATTACTATGCAGGGATCAGAAAATAGTTCCTATCAATATCAATATAAAAATCTAAACTTGTAATTTTCCGTTAGTCTTAGTACACAATGTAACTACAGAATAGTCAAGTTTTAAATAGGAAAAAAGTCTGGTCATTTTTGAGAGCGATGCTAATGGACTAATATGATTATATGCTTAAAGTGGCTTAAAGTGGTACTGCCAGATACAGAGATCGGCTGAATAGATTCAAAACCTGTAAAACTCAACTTTTAAATTCTAAGGTACTTAGAAAATGAGCTTATTTTTTTTTTTTTAAAGTGGAGTGTTCCTTTAATGACAAAATTTTCATTTTTGGGTGAACAAATGTGTAATGGCATATAGTTTGTCTGTAGCAGTTCACCGAGCAGTTCTGTAGCAAACTCACCGTGTAAAACATAGTTTTGTTATACAAAAATGTATTTGATATAGAGTGTAGAGTGCAAATACCTCTCAAAGGCTTTATAAGTGTCTTCAGAGTTTTGGGTTTTATTCGTTTCCATGAGCTGACTTATGGTGGCCAATGCAGACACTGCAACTGTCTGTACAATAAAACAATAATATTACATTTATACATTATTATTTTGCTGTAGTCAAAAATTATCAGATTAACATACTAACATATTTTAAAGAGCAACTAATTCTAGTCTCACTTCCTGTTACATACCTATGTAACAATGCAATACATTTGCATAATGATAGTCTATGGTCTTCATTGGCTGCCCACGATCAACATTTACTTTGATCCTCAAACACTGTATTTGTAGCTGAGACTAGAAGAGTTTGGTTTGTGTTGTCGACATGTAGACGCCGTTTACAGTGCTGCTAATCCCCTTTGAATGCACTTCAAAAGTATGAGGACTAGCACTGGAACTGATATGGGAGAAAAACGTATACCATTGTTTCGTACCACTGTGTATCAAGTGCTGAGGAAGATCCAGAGCTAAAAATTCAGATACTGTAATAGGCGCTTCGTTTTCAACACATGCTGTAAGTGGTAGACCATTCTCAACCAGACTGATCTCAAATTGCGTATGTATGACACGCCAATTCGTATGCCATTTTGGCGTGCTATAAAGACGCTTAATCGCTTTTTAGCGTGTTTATCAACGCCGTTTCTTTCTACCCCCCTACACTGCCCCTACCCCTAAACCTACCCATCACACACACACAGCCCCTAAACCTACCCATCACACACACACAGCCCCTAAACCTATCCATCACAAGAAACATTCTGCATTTTTACATTTTCAAAAAAACATAATTTAGTATGTTTATAAATCCATTTAACTTGTGGACACATATATATAGACACATTTTGAACGCGTAACTCAAACGCTTCCCTAAACCTACCCATTTGTGTATTATACAAAACAGGTTAACAGGTAGATCTGACTGCACGCACAATTTATTCAGAAAGTACAAATACTCCAAGTGTTCCGAGGCCAAACGTTTGATTTGTGTGAAGAAAATCCCCAAAAGCAATCAGAACGTCCAGTTCATCCGCCAAAGATTAATAATACATTTCAAATATTGCCGCCGGAAGAAACATCACGTCAGCTTTGACAGCATTGGCTGTCGTGTGTCTCGTGACCAATTGCGTCATTACGTCAGCTTTAATTGTAAAATGCCATTGGCTCTCGTGTGTCTCGTGACCAATCGCGTCATTCTCATCATTGTCGTCTCGTGTATCATTTGAATCAGAAATATTAACGAGTGCGTGTGTGTTCTGTTCACAAAGGCGCACGATCATCATTTCAACGACTAACACATTAATATCAACTCTGTTCTTCACATGAAGATATCGTATGACTTCAGAAGACTTGGAATGCATGAATTAATACTTTTATACTGTTTTTTGGTCCGTTTTTTCAATAAATACATGTGACTGTACATTTATTTGCCTGTTACGTGTTTTACGTTGTTGAGAGTGTGTAGGTTTAGGGTAGGAGTGGAGTTCGTTACTCCAAAATATAAAATTAGGCTATAAATATTAATTCTGTCAGATCAGCTTGGCGGAATCACACAGCGTAGACATACACGCGGAGATGATGGTTTGTTTAGGCTTAGACATACACGCGGAATCACACGGCGTAGACATACACGCAAATAGCTTAAAATGCGTATAGATAACACGCCACTTGCCTTTAGAAAGTGGCGTTTACGCAAAGTCATGATGTCATGTTGTCTCAACAGACTGGGGAATCTGACCAATCAGTGCAGAGCAGACCAATTAGTGCAGAGTAGACCAATCAGTGCAGAGTAGACCAATCACAACAGACTGAGCTGTCTGACTAATCAGAGCAGAGGAGACCTATCAACAATAGACTGGACCCTCTGACCAATTAGAGTAGACTGTATGGAAGTAGGGGTTTAGATCTTTAAATTACTGTTTACGGACTCTTTGAAAAACTAAAGTGATCTTTGACCTTTAACGCATGTAAATCTATTGTAGGAGACCTCCAACACAAAATTAGGAACCTTTAAAACAGCATAATAGGATTACTTGAATGTGCTGAAATTCATCTAGGATTCTTGCCTCATTTAACGCTGTGGAGGACAGCAGGCTATTGGCAAACGTAGCAGCCGAGGTGATGTTCTGGGACGTCAGCTTCTCAGGTTTGGATGTGAGTATCTGGACAAGATACATATTCTGTGCCTGAGTTACCTAAATGAAGCAATCAAAACCACTGTGTCAATCTGTTATCTAATCTAAATCACATTGCAATGCACTCAAAAAGGAGTTCAAACTATTGACTATATCCTGACCACAGTAAACCAGAGGCAATTGTAATTGAGAATGAGGACATACGTCATGGTAGCTTGCTGTCACGTGACAAATTGGGCGGTGTTTGGGCCCCGTCCACCATTTTGGGATCCCACACTATCGGTTGCCAGGGGCAACACTGTAAGAGCGATACAGAGATTGGAGCAGGAAAGACGGCTCAAGGAATTATCATGACGTTGTTTAAACGGAGACATTTTTTAATTGAAAAAAAAATAAAATAATGGAGGTTCACTACAGGGAGAAATTTCTACCAGCGCCAGGCAGAGGTATTTAGAGGAGCTGGATGATATCAAAAACGTCAATCCATACGAGCTGCCTGCAGCAGAATGGAACAGAGACCTAACGTTAGGCGCTTTACGTTCCTGAAATGTTTCTATAAATATATTTTTTGTGCATTCTGAATAATAAATAAATATATCTCCCCACTATCCTGCAGCAGTCCACTGCTCATCCTCTCATTAACAGTGTTTTTCTCATACTGAGCATATTTTATACCTGATGAGTTTACATTTCTAAATGAATTTAACTAATAAAAAGGAACGCTTGTGTGCGCTGGTGCTTTTAGTCCAGCCTTAAGTAGACTAAATGCTCAGAACGTACATGTAACGTTAGAGGAAAATGACAGTCTAGCTATACACCTAAGTTACTTTGAATATTAATTAAGCGTTTTGGCATTAACATGTAAATTACATACAATAAAATTATTGACAATGAAAAATGACAGAATAGTTCTCAAAACAATTTAATTCAAATAAAGGATCGTGTTCATCAGGTGTCAACACACTCCAGCATCGCGGCACTAGTAAGACGATGACTGACACCCTGTGGTGAAATAATGGCGTATGTTTACCAGCAGCTGCTTTCTCAGATCGGCTGGGATAGATTAAAACTTCATGTTCCATTGAGTTTGGAAAATTATGTACATGGGAATCATCAGAATATCTCTTCTCCAGTCTCTGTCCGAATCCAATACCTGGCGGACCATCCTCCCAAAATGGCGGAAGGGAGAGGAAGCCGTGATCTCTGGGGACGGGGCACGGTGTTGTGACGACATCTCATTCTCAATCTCAATACTTGCTAACACTTTATGTTACACGTTACATGTAGTTATTGTAGTAATAACTACAAACAATACATCATTACACAATAACACCTAACCCTATAGTAAGTATGTGTAGCTAATTGTGATTGCTTAGTACTTTATGTATAATTTCACTATAAACCAGACACCTTAAAGCAACATTATGTAGGTTTTCAACCTTAAAATAAGGTTTTGATGATACCTGAGCAGCTTCCTAGCGGTTAAATCCACACTGTACGTTTCGTGTTCAGGTCAGTACTATGGGATCAGATTCTCGCCAATTGTATTGCAGTCAAGCATACAAAAATAATAAGTGTGAATCAAAATTTTAAAAACACATGTGAAAATATAACGCACAAAACTGAAAAATCAATGCAAAATTACCCAGAATCACAAACAACGGGGTCATAGAAATACAAATAATAAACGCGAGTTAAACATGTAAACAACTTTACAATTGTATTGCTCAAAACTTAATCATGAATTCAAAATTATCCACATATTGCAGTTTGAGTTTCATGTAAATCAGGGGCGGGTCTTAGCATCACCATTGGTCCACTAGTTCTAGATTGACAGCTCATCCCGTAGCCAATCAATCGAAGAGGGAAGCTGACGTCACAAAGCCACTCATGTCATTATGCACTGAAATTACATTAAGTCATTAGTCAAAAATTATATGAATTTAGATGTAGATTTTGTTATTTTTTCCCTAAGACACTTCCTCCACCACTGGTGTTAGAGAACTCGGCTGGCTGAACTGAGCGGCCAAGCATCTGTAAGCACCCAGTCGTGATCCCGTTCAATTGACTGCTTTAATTGTGAAATACCCCCTAAAACATATTTCATTCAAACAAAAAAAAAATATGATTATATTCATAACAATAAAATAATGTATTTCCTTGCCTAAACAGTGATAGAGAGTGTGTTATACTCGTAGCTCAAGTCAACAGCGGCTGGCTGAACTGAGCGGCATGAGTCTCTTTGTGACGTCAACTTCCCTCTTCGATTGATTGGCAACTGTCAATCTAGAACTAGTGGACCAATGGTGATGCTAAGACCCGCCCCTGATTTACATGAAACTCAAACTGCAACATGTGGAAACAAACGAAGGAGGAAAGAGCACAGGCATACAAAATTTTTTAATAAGAGCAGAAAACATGATTCAGACGTGTGCGATTCAGATCATTTTGAATTCATGATTAAGTTTTGAGCAATACAATTGTAAAGTTGTTTACATGTTTAACTCGCGTTTATTATTTGTATTTCTAGGGTTTGTGATTCTGGGTAATTTTGCATTGATTTTTCAGTTGTGTGCGTTATATTTTCACATGTGTGTTTAAAATTTTGATTCATGCCTATTATTTTTTTATGCTTGACTGCAATACAATTGTCAGGACATACAAAACATATTCAGCGACAGTAACAGACAATTGCGCTTATTAACTACATGGGGGAACCAGAAGCAAATGCTACATAGTGTTGCTTTAAAATAAAGTGTAACCAACATTTCACTATACTGCAATTACATTCACCATGATATTATTATGCATATTTGAATACACAAACATATGTATATATTTAAGTAATATTTGCATGTATATACTGTATATACACAGATCAGACATAACATGACAGGTGAAGTGAATAACACTGATTATCTCTTCATCACGGCACCTGTTAGTGGGTGGGACATATTAAGCAGCAAGTGAACATTTTATCCTTAAAGTTGATGTTTGAAGCAGGACAAATGTAGCCTGACAAGCCAGACCCACATCAAGATGTTTGGTCTGGAAACTCACCATTGACAGGGCTCAATCCGAGGGGCGGGATAAACGGTTGTCTTTCAAACTCCCTCTGCACGCGATAGGATAGCGCTACACCAACCAGAGCAACGAAAGTGAAACAGAGCTTGTTGATAGATTAAACATTCACCGTATCCGGTCGGCTAAACTTGGCGAACACATCTTCCCTTTTTAAGAATGACTTCAGTGCCGTTCTTTGTTCTTTTCTCAGAGAAAAGCTTAACTCCAAGTCTTCCAGAGTCGCAGTCAAAGCTGATTCGAAAGACCGCCGCTGTTCGCCAGTTTCTGTGTTTACTAGAAGCACGCAAACGCAACTCGGCCGTTGTCATTATGGCCCCGCCCGCCGACTCTATACATGACGCGATTGGCCCGTCCAGATTGTGAGGAATACAGCTCAGAAGGGTATTGAGAGTTCCTAGACGACACTTGCGGGCAGATTAAATTTGCTGCCGCTAGGGTGCGTCTAGATTTCTAGGCTAGGACAAATGGGCAAGAATAAGGATTTGAGCGAGTTTGACAAGGGCCAAATTGTGATGGCTAGTCAGAGCATCACTAAAACTGCAGCTCTTGTGGGGTGTTCCCAGTCTGCAGTGGTCAGTATCTATCAAAAGTGGTCCAAGGAAGAAACAGTGGTGAACCGGCCACAGGGTCATGGGCGGCCAAGGCTCATTGATGCACGTGGGCCGTGTGATCTGATCAAACAGACGAGCTACTGTAGCTCACATTACTCAAGGAGTTAATGATGGTTATTAGAGAAATGTGTCAGAATACACAGTGTATCGCAGTTTGTTGTGTATGGGGCTGCATAACGGCAGACCAGTCATCAGGGTGTCCATGTTGACCCCTATCCACTGATAAAAAAGCCAACAGCGGGCACATGAGCGTCAGAACTGGACCACGGAGCAATGGAAGAAGGTGGTCTGGTCTGATGAATCACGTGGACGGCCGGGTGCGTCGCTTACCTGGGGAACACATGGCACCAGGCATTCCCTGGTGGCTGTGGCCTCTTTCAGCAGGATAATAAAGTGCCTTGCGAAAGTATTCGACCCCCTTGAACTTTGCAACCTTTTGCCACATTTCAGGCTTCAAACATAATGATATGAAACTGTCATTTTTTGTGAAGAATCAACAAGTGGGACACAATCATGAAGTGGAACGAAATTTATTGAATATTTCAAACTTTTTTAACAAATCAAAAACTGAAAAATTGGGCATGCAAAATTATTCGGCCCCCTTAAGTTAATACGTTGTAGCGCCACCTTTTGCTGCGATTACAACTGTAAGTCGCTTGGGGTATGTCTCTATCAGTTTTGCACATCGAGAGACTGAAATGTTTGCCCATTCCTCCTTGCAGAACAGCTCGAGCTCAGTGAGGTTGGATGGAGAGCGTTTGTGAACAGCAGTTTTCAGTTCTTTCTCGATTTCTCTCGATTCTCGATTGGATTCAGGTCTGGACTTTGACTTGGCCATTCGAACACCTGGATATGTTTATTTTTGAACCATTCAATTGTAGATTTTGCTTTATGTTTTGGATCATCGTCTTGTTGGAAGACAAATCTCCGTCCCAGTCTCAGGTCTTTTGCAGACTCCATCGTTTTCTTCCAGAATGGTCCTGTATTTGGCTCCATCCATCTTCCCATCAATTTTAACCTTCTTCCCTGTCCCTGCAGAAGAAAAGCAGGCCCACACCATGATGCTGCCACCACCATGTTTGACAGTGTGTTCAGGGTGATGAGCTGTGTTGCTTTTACGCCAAACAAAACGTTTTGCATTGTTGCCAAAAAGTTCAATTTTGGTTTCATCTGACCAGAGCACCTTCTTCCACATGTTTGGTGTCTCCCAGGTGGCTTGTGGCAAACTTTAAACGACACTTTTTATGGATATCTTTAAGAAATGGCTTTCTTCTTGCCACTCTTCCATAAAGGCCAGATTTGTGCAGTATACGACTGATTGTTGTCCTATGGACAGAGTCTCCCACCTCAGCTGTAGATCTCTGCAGTTCATCCAGAGTGATCATGGGCCTCTTGGCTGCAACTCTCATTAGTCTTCTCCTTGTATGAGCTGAAAGTTTAGAAGGACGGCCAGGTCTTGGTAGATTTGCAGTAGTCTGATACTCCTTCCATTTCAATATTATCGCTTGCACAGTGCTCAGATGTTTAAAGCTTGGGAAGCTCACAAAACAGATGTTTAAATCTTGGGAAATCTTTTTGTATCCAAATACGGCTTTAAACTTCTCCACAACAGTATCTCGGACCTACCTGGTGTGTTCCTTGTTCTTCATGATGCTCTCTGGGCTTTAAACGGACCTCTGAGACTATCACAGTGCAGGTGCATTTATACAGAGACTTGATTACACACAGGTGGATTCTATTTATCATTAGTCATTTAGGTCAACATTGGATCATTCAGAGATCCTCACTGAACTTCTGGAGAGAGTTTGCTGCACTGAAAGTCAAGGGGCCGAATAATTTTGCACACCCAATTTTTCAGTTTTTGATTTGTTAAAAAAGTTTGAAATATCCAATAAATTTCATTCCACTTCATGATTGTGTCCCACTTGTTGATTCTTCACAAAAAAATTACAGTTTCATATCATTATGTTTGAAGCCTGAAATTACTGGGGGCCAAATACTTTCGCAAGGCTTTGTACGCCCTGCCACAAAGCAAAAATGGTTCAGGAATGAGGACAGCAACGAGTTTGAGGTGTTGACTTGGCCTCCAAATTCCCCAGATCTCAATCCAATTGAGCATCTGTGGGATCAGCTGAACAAACAAGTCTGATCCACCTCACAACTTACAAGACTTAAAAGGATCTGCTGCTAACATTTTGGTACCAGATACCACAGCACACCTTCAGGGGTTTAGTGGAGTCCATGCCTCGACGGGTCAGGGCGGTTTGAGCAGCAAAAGGGGGACCAACACAATATTAGGAAGGTGACCAATATTATGCCTGATCTGTGTGTGTATAAAAATGTATATGTTTTGATCTGATTAATCACGATTAATCGCTTGACAGCACTAAATATAATATACACATAAACATGGTGCTACAATTTTCCCAACATCACATCTAAAATAAAACAAAAATGTCAGTATCAACTTTTGTCATTTAATTTGTTCAAACTGCCCCCTATTTTTAAAGACATAAATACATACGTTGACTTTATTGTGGACGCTGCTGACCATACCCAGGGTAATATTACAGTAGTAAATTCGAACATCACCAAATGCGTTGAAGAGTGTGAAGTTCAAACAATCAGCAAAGCCCAAAGGAATACCAGCTAAAGGACACATATAAAGACAAACAAAAGGGTTAAACAAGTTAAATTAACAACACAAATAAAAAATGACATGCATATTTTTATATGTACCTCGGATACAAATTAAGTTTAATCACTGTACAGATGTTATACAATTTCTACTGTAAAAAAGAAGAGGTACAATAGATTGAGCTCGAGTCTTAGACATGTCTAACGTAATGTGTAATTATATAATAATGAGTGATTTAGGGCATAAATATAAAAAGTTAAATAATAAATTCAACCATTTATAAGTTTGGGGTAAGAGTTTAAATGGTTTTGAAAGAAGTCTCTTCTGCTCTTAAAGTCTGCATTTATTTGGTCAAAAATACAGTAAAACCGTAATATTGTAAAATAGTATTAAAATTTGAGTTTTAAGATGTAATTTATTTCTGTGCTCAAAGCTAAATTTTTAGCATCATTACTCCTGTCTTTAGTGTCACATGATCCTTCAGAAATCATTCTAATATGCTGATTTGGTGCTCAAATTTGTATTATTATTATTATTATTATTATCAATGTTGAAAACAGTTGTGCTGCTTAATATTTTTTTGGACAAAAAAAAAGAAAATTGTTTTTCAGGATTCTTTTATGGATAGAAAGTTACAAGAACAGCATATACATGAAACTGTTTATATATATATATATATATATATATATATATATATATATATATATATATATATATATATATATATATATATATATATATATATATATATATATATATATATATATATATATATATATATATAAACAGTTATATATATCATCTTGCAGAAGTATTTCTTTAAAAAATAAATAAATCTTAATGATCCCAGTGTGAAAAATATTGGTTTTCTTAAAAATAGCTGTATGCTTAAACATCATGCTTATCTATTCCTTTTTTTTTATAATATTACATACCATTGGTTGTTCCTGGAGGGCACAGCTGTATTGAATAACTAGTCTGCCCGATCAAAGCGAGTGGAAAGGTCAAACCGTATAGTGTTTCCTCTGGACAGGTATTACCTGCAACAAGAACATTTTGGGTACTGTTATAATCACCAAGTCATCATCCTCCTGGACCAAAACTTGAAATGGGGTGCGTCTCAATCAGCTCCCTTGTTCAGAAAGCAGGGCACTGATCAGGAAGTCGGACATTTTAAGGGCTGTATCAATCCTAGAGTGTCCTAGAAAATCCCAAAACGCACCACAAAAACACGGGAGCATCAATGCTCACTATGCTCCCTTACCGGAAATGACGTTACATTTCGGTCCTGAAAAGTGAAGTCAAAACATTTGATCACACCCATGTGGTTAGTCCCTGGATAGGTCATAAACCTGAGCTGATTTAGGACCTAAGTCTGCACAGTAGTAAGCGCCGGACCAGAGTTTCCTCAGTAGTGAATGTGGGACCTACCATTGAAGTCCATTATGTGGAGAAAAATACTGGAATGTTTTCCTCAAAAAACTTAAGACATGAACATCTCGGAAAATTATCATTAATGTTTTTATTTTTTTATTGTATTACTGACCGTTTCACCTCACCATTGTTGGTTGACAGTGAAACTGCTCTGAAAGAATAAATTAAGGGGTTTGGGGGTCATTTTGGGTTTTTTATAAACACACTGACAAGGTCCCCTTTTGTTTAGGGCCCCCAGAATTCTAGGTCCGGCACTGAACGCAATATCCTGATTCACAGCTCGGAAGCTGATTGGGACGCACAACTTGGAAAGTTTTGAGACAGGGAACAGGCAACTCAGTTCCTGAAGGGCCACAGTCCAGCAGAGTTTAGCTCCAACCTTATTTGAACACACCAGAACGGAAGCTAATCAAGGACTTTGGGATTACTAGAAACTTCCAGGCATGTGTTTTGGAGCTACACTCTGCAGGACTGTGGCCATCCAGGACCAGAGTTTGACATGGTGTTTCAGAGAACGACACTGCAATGTGTACCTGTAAGATTAGGGGTGGTTGAAAGCAGGTTAGGGATGATAGTTGATGTAGACGAAGTGGTCGAAGTGGCTGACTTGGTGGTGGTTGGTGTGGTAGTAGTAGTAAACATGGTAGTAGTAGCAGTGGTGGTAGAGGTAAGAGATGTAGTAGAAGTAGGGGTAGCAGATGTAGTAGAAGTGGTAGTTGATATAGTAGAGGTGGTAGTAGAGGTAGGAGTCGTGGTAGAAGTTGGAGGAGTGGTAGTAGTAGTAGTAGAGGTGGTAGTAGAGGTAGGAGTGGTAGTAGAAGTACGAGTGGTAGTAGTGGTAGTAGGGGTGGCAGTAGACATAGGGGTGGTAGTAAACGTAGTAGCAAAAGTAGTAGTGGTGTCTTCTGTTGTTGTGTTGTTTAGTGACACCTCATTTATAAATGCTGTTAAAAAAACAAAACAAACAACAACAAAAAAACATTTGGATTAACATCAGCACTACATTTTTGGTACAATGTGATTTTATATAGACCTATTGTATTGTAAACCATTTTATATAATGAAAGCTCTATCAGTTAAACTTTATTTGGCATTTATTTAAATGCACCCACACAGAGCCAGACACGTTTTTATGGATGGGCCGCTTTTCCCCTAGCCCAGTAAGTATGGTATACTATAGAGATAGACCACCCCATGACAGCTTTGCACAATGAGGTCATTTGCAAGTGAAATTCCTGCACATAATTCTTAAAATGACCGTGACAAATGCAAATCTGGGACAATCCAAATCAGGATGCCAGCCAATAAAATTTAACTGACAATGGGATATTTCAAAAAATGATTTTGACAAGTAAATCTGGCTTTACCATAGTCGAATAAATATGAATATAAATATACAATAATACCACTAAGAATAACAGTGGAATTTAGTCAAATCAACTGGGTTCTGTTATTACACAAATGTGTTTGTTTTTTTTGTTAATTAATTCAATATTATTTTTTTAAAACATTTTATAAGTATAAATATATAGAAATTATAGAACACTAATAAAATACATAATGAATTGCTGTTCAAAGGTTTGGGATTTTTTATGTTTTTAAAGTAGTTTCCTATGCTCACTAAGGCTGTATTTATTTGATTTAAAAGAACAGTATTATTATGAATTATTATTACAATTTAAAATAACTGTTTTCTATTTGATAATATTTTAAAATGTAATTTATTCCTGCGATCAAAGCTGAATTTTCAGCATCATTACTCCAGTCTTGTCACATGATCCTTCAGAAATAATTTTAATTGGCTGATTTGCTGCTCAAGAAACATTTATCATCATCAATGTTGAAAACAGTTCCATACAACATAGATATATTGTATATATACCCAGGATCTTTGTTGAATAGAGAGTAAAAATATAAACTGTATTTATCTTAAATAAAAAAGGTCTGTAACATTTTTTGAAATTGATGACCCCAAACCCTCCAAAAGTTTGGGGTCATTAAGATTTTTTTTTTTTAAGAAATTAAAACTTGTATTCAGCAAGGATGCATTACATGTATCAAAAGTGACAGTAAATACATTTACAATGTCAAAACAACATTTGATTTCAGATAAATGCTGTACCTTTGAACTCTATTCATCAAAGAATCCTGGGAAAAACTGATTTCAACATTGATAATGTTTCTTGTGCAGCAAATCATTTTATAATAATTTCTAAAGGATCATGTGACAGAAGACTGGAGTAATGATGCTGAAAATACAGCTTTATTCACAGGAATAAATTACATTTTATAATAATATACAGCTTTTCTTTTGATAATCAAATAAATACAGCCTGGTGGAGCATAAAAGACTTCTTTTAAAAATAAGATAATCTTACCGATCTCAAACCTTTGAACAGCAGTGTGTGTGTATTATATATATATATATACACACACACACACACACACACACACACACATTTCTTAATACCAGTAAATAAGAACTGTGTTAAATAAAGCGAGAGGTGCCAATATAGATTAAAACAAATCTGTGCATACCCCATCTATGTTTCTGAAAATGTATATGTAATGTTACAATTACTTACCTGAAAGAAATATGAGCACTAGAACGGAGCGATCCATCATCTCCCCATTAATGATCCAGATCTAGTTCTCGAGTATGTCTGGTGGTGAGTTATGTAGGAGGATCTCAGATGTTGAGTTTGACATGATGTATTTGCATTTCTAAGTGGGAAAAAGCTATGGACACGGTAATATGCAATGTTTTGCAAAAAAACAAAAATGAGAAGAAACATAGGGCAGGCAGGCAGGTGGTATCATTACTTGGCTATTTGTTTGGCATACTACAGGATGAAACAAATATTTAAATCATTATAAGAAAAGCTGATGTGCTAATAAACCTGATAACATTTGACATTACTGCAATAGGCTACTGTTGAACTAAAATAATTAGAGAAAATACACATACACAGGCATTAACTAGTTAGGATAAAAGTGTAGTCATTAAACTATTAAACTTACTTACTCAACCTCATGCCACCCTAGCCTCATCTGCAGAAAAGTCAGGTCTGGGTGAGAGGGTGAGTATTTGGTTTATATTTGTGGGTGTACTATCACTTTAAGGGTTTTAAATCAATATGTCAAATGTGCCTAGAAAGGCAAAATATATTGTGAATAACTTAAAAATTTGTATACAAGTCATCATATGTCTTTATATAATAATAAATCTGTGCAAGAGATTCAAAGCAGGTGCACGCAATTACAACAACAATCACGATATGACGCCATTGCCAAACAAACTGATTTCACGTCCAAATAAACACTGCTTTGTGTAAAAGATTGACGTATGGGACACCTTTAAATAATTACTTTTTTAAACTTCATTTTGTTATTCAAAGCGAGCCTTGTTCAAGATGCAAATTATTGTCAGCATTCACACATAGGTAGGCTATGCCATTGAACAATAGGACAATTAATGGCGCATATCTCTCTATACTGACAATGCAAGCAAAAACCCCAATACCAGAAAACTAGCATGATATAGAAATGTTTCTGCATTCATTTATCAGAATCAGAAATAATTTAGAAATAATTAGTAGCCTAAATGCATGGACGTGGTAGACACCTGGACGATTACACGTTCACACGAAGCGAGTGGCTTATTTTCCTGTCAGCAGGTCAGTGGTTTTTCCACCAATTGTTCTCCACAAATGAGGCCTAAATTTGTCAAAAATTGTGTGCAGGGGTATTAGCCAAACTATGAATGGTTGTTACTTTGTCTCTCATATCATTATATCCTCCTGAGAACCCCCCAAAAAGGTTATTAGTACATTTAATAAGCTTGTGTCATTTGTTAGAGGATTAGAAAAAAAAAGGAAAAACAACATTTGTGAAAAATGTATATGCTATATGCTATGTAGTTATATGCTGTGTCAAGTGTAGTGGACACCAGGTACAACAAAAATTAAATAAGGCATTGGCGAAAACTGGGATTTTAAAAACACCAAATTTGATTTTTTACACCAAACTTAGTTAAGAATCAACTTTATACAATGTTACTAAAGATATAACAAAGTTATTTGATATACCATTTTGCTTTATTCAATATGTGTGTAAAAAATCAGGTTTTCCATTTATAGGCCTATACAATGTATACATCTGATTTACATGTGTTCTTGGGGCAACATGTAATGAAAAGAGAAGTGTAAATGGGAGTAGTAATTGGCAAGATTTTCATTATATTATCTAATATATTTTGGAATGTTGAAATATCATTTCCCTGTTCACTTGTCTCTCAAAATGCCTGGGCCCATATTCCTAAATGAATCCTCTCAGAAAGCTCCTAATTTACCTTAAACATTTCTACATAGGAGTCTTTTTTCTGAAGAGTGATTCAGAAGCGATCTGAGAGAAACTATAAGTGAAGAAAATACAAAAACTTGTATCTTAGCGAGGAGGCAGGGCTGACCCCGTTGCTACATATGCCACTTAGAATTTTGTCACAAGGAGCTACTCTTTGCATTAAGATTTTTCATGAACACAGGCCCTGATAAACATGATTTTAGTCCTGGTGTCATCTAAATGTATGAAAATAATGTCCTGTATTAAGGTGGGGGTGATTACAGCTGCACGAGTGATTCTCAGTGTGTGGAAGGATCCATCTCCTCCAAAGATTAACAAGTGGAATGAAAATATTCTGAAAATTGTGTCATATGAAAAAATCTTGGCCAGGATTAATGATGATATGGAGGGTTTTGACAAATCTTGGGGACAGGTTTTTGACTGAGAGATTCATTATTATTTTTTTAAAGTGTGCTTTTCTTTTGGTAATTCTCTTTTATTTACTTTTTGGTGTTACATGTATAGGCACTTGATAATTAGATTTTACTGTATCTTTTTGTGTGTGTGTCTGACTTTAGGGGTTATTGATAAAGGGCCCAAAATGCAAATGTGAATTAATCATGTGTTCGGAAGCGGTCTTTTTTTTTTTTTTTAAGGATGTTTGGTTTGGTTTTGTTAAAAAGTTAAAATAAATAAAGACTTCAATTACAAAAAAAGAAAATAATGTCCTCTTTCGTAATAGAAAGACATTGTAAATTGAACCCCCATAACATTTTCCTGAGATTTTAAAAAGAGTCCGATTTAAATGATTACAAAATATCATATTTCCATAAGGGTGACCACCTTTGACCACTTAATAGATGTCAATCATTTTTAAAGTCCAAGGAGAGGCAGTTATCACTGTGTTGTCGGAGAAATTTACAAAAATATAATGTCCACTACAGAAGACAAAGATCTATTCCTGGGTCCCAGGAGGATAGTTTTATCGAAATTCATGCTTGTGAACACTGATATACATTGAACCCATATACATCAATTTGATGGTTTAATGTTGAAAGCGTACTGTGATTATTACTGACAGAAACGTGCTGCCCATAGGAAAGGAATAAGACTGAGGTGCAAAGGTTAAGCACGTTAATCTGTGTAAGCTAATAAAGCTGAGAACCCAGGCATCCATGAGACTGATGGAGGATATGCACTTACCTAGAAACCTTCACAACTCAGCTGTTATCCACTCACATCATGGCTAAGAAAGGTTTTTGAAATATCAGTCAAATGACAGCAAATGCAAGTCAACTTGAAACTATAATAAAACTCTAATATCTTAAAGTCAATTAGAAGTACTTTATTTTCATTATAAGTTGAAGGAGTTTGTGGACATTGGTACATCTAGACTAATCATTTATTAAAGGCTAGTTTGAGTCAAATTAACTCAAGTACTTTTTGGAGTACACTATTGCAGTCACAAATTATGGCTTCTTATAAAAAGAGTTACAAATCTTAAGCAAATATATAAACCCAATGTCAACCCTTACTACCTCACAAACCTACGTTAATTATCTGCTGACCATTTCTAGAAAACAATACCCCAGTGGCTGTTTCAATCGCTGGAAGGAGTGGGTTTTATAAAATCCCATATATACATATACAATTCAGTAAATTCATGTGTAAATATTGAACAAAAAAAAAGACAAAATGCATTTACTACACAGTACATTTTCTAATAATTTTATTGTAAGAGGATTCGTGGAAAAAAAGCTGGCTGTCTTACATACATAACTGTAGTAAATGGATTACTTTGAAGTGGATTTATCCCACACACACCTCATGCTTTCTCATAATTAAAGATTTATTTCCCAGGGATGTCTGGATCCCACTGACTCCCTTGTGGATGAGATTTGAGGTATCTGTTCAACAGCATGTGGAAAACGTTGTGGGAGCAGACAGGGATTACAAAGGCAGCCGTTCAAACCTAAGCAGAATCTGGGCCGAGAGCCAGTACATGAGAAGATTGACACTGAACATCCTGGTTTAACAAATCTGATCTCTTCTTAGGCTCAATTAGTTAGTCAGGTAATTATAAAAACGTATGTGATCAAAGAGCCCTCAGGAAGAAGAAACCAAGACACTATTAAGCTAAATTCGCCAGCAGTCTCTTATTTCTTCTTTTTCTCTTGTGTGTTGGTGAACCAGGCGTCCAGCAGCTTTTTGCTGTAGTAGATCTGCCAGCCATGTACTTGAACTGAAATAATCAAGACTAAGTACATTATAGACACGGCAGAGAAGCCAAAGATGAACCTATAAGCTTTGCCGTGGCGATAAAGCTGCTGAGCCACAGGAAACATCTCCATCCCTCCATAAAGAATAGGACCGACGCAAAAAAGCCCGCCACTGATCATGGAGATGACCAGGTAACTGATGTTGTTTTTGGGCAAAGCCATGAAGCTGAAGACAGTAGGTATGATGCTCAGAAGGTATGTGTACTCCCATTGGTACGGAGAGGCCACCACTTTATGGGATACCAGGTTCAGATGGCTGACCACCACCTGTGCTGCTACAAGAAACCAGACCACTGCATGAGCGATGTTCAGCTTCTTGATCTCAGACTTCAGGGCCACACTAGGAGGATTGAGAAGAGTCAGTTCAATGGGATCAGAGGGACTAACTTCAGTTCAGAGATTAAATCCTGCAATAGACCCTGTATTTATTTAAGTAGTTTTAAGGGGTCATTTCCTTTATTGGATGAGGGTGAACAATGCTGAAACAACCTCCTCCCAAGACAACACAATTGAAAGATATCCTTCAAAGGGACTTTTTGAGGATTCGCTTAATTCAGTTTTTATTTGAATACAAATATATATTTACAGTTCACAAAGAAATACGCAGAAATGTGTCTGGGGGAAAAAATGACTTATTTTATAATTTGTCTCCTTTTGTAAAAAATTAAAACGTAAGAAAATCGTATCGTGGAATTAATATCGTGAATTGTATAGCATCGTGAGTTGAGTGAATCGTTACATCCCTAATTATTACCATTCTGACCAAACTGTGCATGTGCGTGGAAGGACATTGTGTATTGTTCACACAACTCCATGGCATTATTCTGAAGTCTTCTCTTCTCCAAATCACTAAACTCTGTCAACACCACTCGCTGCGCAGTCTCTGCTCCGTATCTTTATCTAGACGCCGCAAAGAACACGACGGCAGCAGGCAAACACGATATTGTGACGTTCATAACACCGCTGAATATTATCCAGCAAGCTAAACAATGGCAAAACAATAACATGCATACTATATGCCTGAGTGTGGTATAACTATATCCGGATCACTTTCATGTGACAGATCGAGCTATACGTAGCTAGTATGATGAGTAACAAAATGCTTTCTCTGTGTCCAGATTTGACTGTAATAATAATGCACAAACTGACACTTGAAATTAAATTAACAAAAACAATCTCAAATTTGAAAGTCTGTAATAAATGTCCAAATATAGGCTATATCCAAATGCAAAACCTAATACAAATAAATGATTCTGTTTCAAAAGCAATGTACACAGACATGTTTATAGCTTTTTATAGGGCTATACACCTTGGTATTACCAAGTGGCAACCTCCCCCAGCTTCTGTTGAAGCTAATTCGGAAGTAACTTAAACTGCAATTATTTGACTGGCCACAAAGGACAGGCTCCAGAAGGGAGCAGAATTTCATTGAGCTCCGTGTTAAAATGCCCAACTTTACAGCAGAAAAAAATGTTTACAGCCTAGTACAAATTGTGGTTTTGGTCTATACGGCTAATTTTGGCCTTCCTGACTGTGAGAAGTGTGAATTTTTTATTATGAAATTATATAAAGCCTTAAAGTTCAGCATAATTAAGTGCGTGGCCACTTCAAGTGACAGGTGGATAGCAATTTATCCGCTCTCTGTTAGTCATCACGTCACCTCAGCTCTGCCTACGTCCCGCTTCTTTGCCCATTTTATGTTATCCGGGCGTTGACACGCTGCCAAGATGGCAACGGCCAGCTCGTCTCTACTTTATGCTTCAAAACTGCTCTGCAGAGTCTTATGGGTGACGTCACAGACATGACATCCATGTCTTTTTACAGTCTATGGGTATTACCAATGATAAATAGTTAGGAGGTAAATATTAGTAGCCTACTGTAAAATCTCCATAAAATCTGAACGCAAATGGTAACAGAAAGCCATGATAATACCAGGTGTATGTGATCGGATCACCGAAAACTCTTTAAAATCAGGTGGAAACAGGCCCTCTCTCACACGCTCGATTTCTGGCATATTGTATATATTTTGGGGGTTGGGGGGCCTGCGTAGACCTTAATCCACTCCTGTGGATAATGTGTTAATAATCATACAAATTGATTACCTTTTTATTATAATAATATCCCTGTTTTGTGAACAGTGATGAATTTTAAATTAAGTAAGTACTTGGCCTAAGACTAACGTTACAAGTGGATTATGCCAAGTTTCAAGGTACTAAGCCCTTCCTAACATAAAAAACTGATCATTGACCCTTTTCACGTTTCTGGGTTTTCTCAGAAGCGGTAGTGGTCATTGTTGGCTAAACATCCATAGGTGAATGAGAGACTACATTAGATAAATACTTTAGTGTTGATGTTTTCACAACTTGCCAAAAAAAATATTATAAATATAGTACAACACATAGATATTAGTAAATATTACAAATGGATTTTCTTTGGTGTTTTTTTCATTAGCCTAACTGAACTACCATACACTGAAGTGACACTGTAAATACTAGATTAAAAAATATTACTAAGAATCATATTGTTTACATTAATTCACAAAATACGTACCTCATCTGATAATGTGACGCCACGCGCTCGCGGTGCTGAAAGTCGCTGCCGTCTGTTCCTGTAGCGCGCGGCCCTGCTCGTGATGCCATGGCAACCCAACACCGTCGACAACCTGAGGTAAAAGTAAACTCTAAATTGACCTCACTTCTTCTGTGTAAAAGTCTACATGAGGTAAACCGACCACAAGAGTTGCAGTTTGTCGAGCGTACATGTTGTAAGTATACGAAATGTGCCAACGTGCACGTATAAACCGCGGGGAACCCTAAAAACTCTTGCGTTACTGGTAAGTTATGTTGGTCTTTCGAGGCAGAATTCTGGAGGTTCACAGACTTGTCACTTTTCATATTTTTTTATTTCATACATGAAGTAAAAGGTGACCCCTTACGAAACAAAAATATATTGCAATATATTTGAAAATCATGGGATTTAATATTTATATTTTCCAATATATTGCAATATATTGAAAGCGGCAATCATTTGTATATTTTGCAATATATTGCATGAATATGTAATATATTTTATAATACCATCAATATATTATTCCATATATTAAAATATATTTCAAGAAAATATATTGGTAAATATATTTTCCTTTCGTAAGGGACCATTTTGCCTAATATATTTTGTGTTCCACAGAAATAAAAGACAATTAATAAATACAAACAAAAGAAGAAGAGAATGTATGGAACAAACTGCAATTATTTTGTGGCGCGGTAACTGTAACTTACACGTAATTATTAGAAATACAAATGAAAAGTGAATGACACTATGAATGCAATTTTGTAGACATATGCTTCCATAAATAACGTTATATAGCTTTTTATTGACTTTAACCAAACTATAAGCTGATAGTAAAGGCTCTTTACTATCCTATACTAAGCTTTTTAAAAGTTTAAACTTCTCTGTAGAGTTCACGACCTTGTACTTCTCTATAAAACAGCTTGGTCGATACTAAATTAATCCACACATAGTATGATATAATTACCGGATTTTACAGATTGTCAAGGTATTTTTATTATAAAACAATGAATTATCAGATCACAGCTTGCTGTCACTCAGTCCAGCCTCTAAACGTTACAGCTTTTGCTGACGCTTCCTACTGGTAAGTTACAGTAGAAGTGATTTCTAAGAGACACGCTCATTCAAAGTCATAATTGACTTTAAAAATTAGCAGAAGCACACTAATTTACATCAAAATTATGAACAGTGAACACCCATAGTATAATACACCTACCTTATTTTGGCATGAACCAGCGAACCAACTTCATATACACACACACACACACACAGTGGAAACGTGAGCAAAGTAGCTCTTCTTCTACACTCGCCTTGGTTTCAACATACTTCAATAGCGCCCTCACTGGTGCGGAGTGGAAACGATTAATGATTATGAAAATAGTTCCAGTAGATTTGCTTTGAGAATTGATACAGCGGATATACACGCGTGGAGTGGTTATTAAATTATGCACTACATTGATTAAAGGGATAGTTCACCCCCCAGGGCATCGAAGACGGCATCTTTGTGTCTTCAGTACAACACAAATTAAGATTTTTAACTCCAATCGTTGCTCACGTTGCTCATGAAGTGCATGTCAATTGGGAATTGGAGTTAAAAATCTTAATTTGTGTTCTACTGAAGAAACAAACACACCAACATATTGGATGCCCTGGGGGTAAGCAGATACACATCTAAGTTTTGGGTGACTTATCCCTTTAAATCATTTGGAAAAATATGTAAAACCTTTGTGTATTTTTAAGCTCTTTTTTTTTTTTTTTTTTGGTCTGTTTGAGGTGTATTTAAGAGACCAGGAACCACATTTGTAGATTAAAAAGTATAATAGTTAAAGGGATAAAGGGATAGTTCACTCAAAAATTAAAATAAACCCATGATTTACTCACTCAGCTATCCTAGGTGTTTATGACATTCTTTTTTCAGGCGAATACAATTTGGGTTATATAAAAGATGTCCTGGCTAATCCAAGCTTTATAATTGCAGGCCAAAATTTGAAGCCCAAAAAAGTGCATCCATCCCTATAAACATACTCCACAGGTAGGGTTAATAAAGGCCTTTTGAAGATATGGATGTTTTTGTGTAAGAAAAATATCCATAAATAACTAGGGTTAGGTTGTTTGGGTTTTTTACGATACTGGTGCCAAACCGATACTTTTAAAACAGTATTGTTGCCTGAAAAAAAAACGCCACAAAACGAAAGCCACAAAAACCGGTGGATGACATTAAAGAATAGCTTTTTATTATTTTATTTTTTTTCCAAATTATTTTTTAGTATACTTAAATTAAATATATAAATATAAAAAGATAATATTTACTTAACAAATTCACAGTAAAGCCTATACTACAATATGCTTATACTACAACTACAATAGGCACTATTTTTGTGTGTTTTTTTCCTAATTTAACACTAACAGTTACAGTACTGATAACAGCAGTAGTCGGTATTCTTGGTAAGCTACAAACCAGCTTCAAGGTTCAGCATTAATTTGCAGAAATATGACCATATTCTTTGGCTAAAAATTTTCGAATGCAACGCCTTATTGTTTCCATTGCGACAGCAGCGCAATTGTGCTGTATGACAGTTGTATAGGTTTTATTTAGTTTTTTTCTTTTTTATTCAAAATATTCACAAACTTGTTAACTATGATCTGGATTTTCAAATATGTGTAAGTGAATTAGTTAGTTTGCTCCGCAATTCAGAGAATCGGATCTGTTGTACATTATGTAAATATATCCATGTCCGGTGACCAGTGAACTGGAAGAAGAATAGAGTAAATTATATAGCATATACTATATATATTATATAATATATACTATATTTATATACTATATACTGTATCTGATATAAATAAGAGATGTAGTCAAATTATAACTGAAAGGATTGTTATTGCCACTTCCATAGTATTGTATTTACATAGACATGTATTTTTTTTTGCTAGTATCTATGTGCATTTAAATGTCTGGAACCTAAAATGAACATGATGTGGGTGAAAACACTGAATAGTTGTGATATGTGACAAGCGCTAGATATGTGACGTCTGTCTCTGGCTCGGCGCCAACCAAAGCATGAAAGCACGTTTGAATTTAAGTGGCATCAAAATGAGGCACGGAAATCTTTGTTTTGATTCAATCCGGTTACATAGCGGTTATATAGGGTTTTGGTACCCAGCCATATATTTAACACTTAATTAAGTAAAATATCTAGCTTTAGCCAGATCGCCTATCATATTCAACTTACCAAAAAAACGTAACTTGCAACTGGGCTGTACAATCTATACGGCACAGGGCATTCCAGACAAGGCGTTCTGCCAGAAGCTAGATAGTTTACTTTATTAAGCTTTAAATATGTATATTTTTCTTACATAAACCCATCGATTCGCTTTAGAAGTTTTTTATTAACCCCCGGAGCTGTGTGGATTACTTTTATAATGGCTGGATGCACCTTTTTAGCTTCAAATTTGGGCCTGCCATTCACTGCATTAGATTAGATAAGCCAGTACATTTTTAATATAGGATGGCTTGAGTGTGAGTCATGAGGTAATTTTCATTTTTGGGTAAACCCTTTTAAAGTAGCCTGGATGCCGGCCGAACTTTGCTCCGTTCACACATTTGAGGTCGGGAAGTTCGGTCTGGACTTGATCTGTTGTGGAGTAATTATACCTGAACCAGAGCTGTTCTGACCAATCAAATTGTCGGTGGGGGTGGGGGTGGGGGGTGCGAGGGTTAATCATCCATGTCATCAAAGGCGTTTGGGTTGAATTTGTTCTAATCCTAAGCAGAAAACTTATTCATATTCATTCACCTTTACTATTTCTCTCAAAAATGGGTTGGTAAGTACTTGTGTATCCTTAAATTATTTTTATAACCCTGGCAAAGGTCATTTAAACTCCTTTTCTTCTTCTTCTACTTCTTCCAGCATGCATGCAGTTGAGTTCTGTTTACAACTATGCTTCCCTTAACATAAGTCACTTCCACGTTGCTCTGACTGGTTGTAAGTCTATCCAATTGAGTGCAGAGGCATTTTCTTTCCTGGTTCGGTTGAAACACCCCATAATTACAGCCCAGTGGAGCAGGATCAGACTCATATTCTGACAAGAATTTGAGTATGACGATGTCAGGCTACTTTAAAAGCAGCAGCTCAATGAGAGTCAGAGATAGGCAAAAATCAGAATTTCATAATTTTCTCTTTTGAATAGGTCACACACTCACACACATAATAGTGAAAATATAAGCATGGTTGTTTGTGCAGTGCATTACCTTAGTGTCTGGCTAAGTGTGTCCTTTGACACAAATTTCCATAAATGATGGTCAGCATCAAGATTGAAAACAGGGATTCTTTATTTTTTGTGGAATTCCCTAATTACACAATTTCAGTTTATTCCTTTTATTAAAAATTCAACAACAATGACATTAAGTATTTTTTCTGCGCTATCATCTCTTTGCACATATACAAATTTAGTAATTCAGTAGTACAAATAAAAAATAAATTACAGAGAGGTTCTTAAGACTGCTTCTGTTTAACCTAGAGTGTTCATGTAGCCTTATCCAACATTGGGTGTGACTCATTACTAAGTAATTAATTACTGTAATTCAATTACTTTTCCATTTGAAAACATCAAGGGATTACTCTTTTAAAAAAATTATTTCAGTTACTTCAGATGTAATTTAATTTAATACTGTATAGACTATAACAATTCTATATAAAACAATGGTGAATTTAAAATCAAAATGTCATGTCTAATATTAAAATGTATGTTTTTATGTAACCTTTTTCCTACAATGGCCAGGTCAAGAATTATTTAATTTTATATTTAGAGCAGTTTCATGTCCATCCTTGTATTGTTCAACTGGTCAATGTTGATATTGCATGGAATTTTGAAAGTAATTAGTAATAAGTAATAGAATACTTTTAGAGAGAGTAATTAGTACAATAATCTAATTACACTGTTAAAGATATAATTGGTAGCTAGTAATTAATTACTTTTTAGAGTAACTAACCCAACACTGGCCCTATTGACTTTTAAATACCGATAAACTGTACTCGTTAACAAATCTATACCCTTTTGTTTTATTTTGATAAACAATGATCTGACTAAAATCAATTGGGTGAGAAAGAACCTAAATGTAAGGTTCAGGACATTTCATATATTTTACTGACGTGATGTTGTTAGTTAATGACATTGTCGCAAAGCAAAATATAAAAAACATAAACCATTATGTGCTCACATACTCTCTTGAAGTTCATTGAGATGGCACAATGAGAAACTACTAAGACAGCAGAAAAAATAGTGCATATCCAACAATCTGAACATTCTTCATTATGACAGAACATCACTTCATTTTAGACTGATATGTAGTCAATGTGACCCCATCTATATACAATCAATATACTGTCAAACAATAGGAAATATGCAAATAAATAATGTGATAATAGTTTTAACAAAGTGCTAAAAGTATGGCTGAATGTATACCATAAGATGTTAATAGACTGTTTATATTATGTAATTATGTATGCTTAAAACATATATTTAACATTATCTTGTATATTATGTATGAAGTTCCATTGCCACTTTAGCACAATCTGCTATAAAACATACCTGATTGAATCTCTGACTTAATTATCAATTTCTTACCTTTTTCCAGATATATAAAGTGGCTCTGTATTGATGGCACATACACAGTTTACTAAAGAAAATTGTAACATTGATTTTATATGGCTGACTTTTTTCACATATTCACATGGGATATAACAAATACCCAGAGAATGATGAGTGGGCGTATGGACCAGCGTAAAGTCCTGCAGCTTGGTCTGATGGTAACTGAACATGAACAGTGTCTCCAAAATGTAAGGGCAGCACTGCACTCCCTGATGCCTGATCCAAATAACTTTTTTTGTATTCATCATATGTATACATTACTGGCTCATTGTTCCTGTATAAGGCCACCCATACATTGTTTCCTTTGCAATGAACATGGTAGACAAAGTAGTAAATTCCAGGTATTTTGCAAGTGAAGATGCCAGTTTGAGAGTTGTAATTCTGGTTGCCATTGTGCAGAATCTTGTTGAAAACAACAGGTTGCCCAACTGGAGGAAATGGGGTTGTCAGCTGAGCTGTAAATGCTGGCATCTCTAGGCCATTCCTACCAATAATGGCTCCTCCAGGCTTTTCTTTCTTATAACCACTTTTTGCCCCATCTAGCCCAGGACCTGTCTCAGGAAGGATTTGTCCAATAAACGGAGACTGAGCAGGAGGTCCAGGTAGGCCAGGTGGGCCAGGAGGACCAGGTATTCCAGGTTGACCAGGGGGCCCACCCATTCCAGGTATACCAGGAGGACCTATTGGGCCTGGAAGCCCTGATTTTCCCTCACCTGGCATTCCAGGTTTTCCTGGTGGTCCATATTCCCCTTTTGGGCCTGGTAGACCGGGTGGGCCTATTGGTCCTGCTGGACCTACTGATCCTGGGATTCCCATTGGCCCTGGATGACCTTTCTCTCCTGGAAATCCACCTTCTCCTTTTACACCAGGCTTTCCAGGAGCTCCAGGAAAGCCAGGTAAGCCTTTGTGTCCATTTTCACCTTTAGGTCCTAAAGAACCAGGTATGCCTCTAGGTCCTGGTTGCCCCAATTCCCCTGGGAATCCTGGCTTGCCTGGATGTCCTGGGGGCCCTGGTTCACCCTTTGGACCCAGTTGTCCTTTAGGTCCGAGTGCGCCGCCTTCTCCTTTTGGACCAGGGAAACCAATACCTCCAGGGGGTCCCATGAGACCTGTAGGACCTGGGAGGCCACTTGGGCCTTGTGGTCCAATCATTCCAGTAAGGCCATCATGACCCATTTCACCTTTTGGGCCTTGAGGGCCAGGCAAACCACCATGCCCCTTTTCGCCTTTAGGGCCAGGATATCCTGGCTTGCCAAACCCTGGCAAGCCTGGGCCTCCAGGTAAACCAGAAGGACCTGGTTCACCCCTTCCACCTGGGAGACCTGGTTTCCCTGGCAAACCATCCAAACCAGGTTTCCCAAAGCCTGGTAGTCCTGGTGGGCCTATTTGTCCTCTCTCCCCTGGGAATCCTGCCAATCCTGGTTCTCCAGGTTCACCAGGTTTACCTTGCCCTCCAGGAGCCCCAGGTAGTCCATTTAGTCCTGGCTTGCCAACTCCCGGCAGTCCTACTTGTCCTGGTGGTCCTGGAAGTCCAGAATGTCCCTTTACACCAGGCAGTCCTGGGAGACCAATCCCATTTTCACCTTTTGGCCCTGGGAGACCAGGGATTCCAGGGAATCCCTTTTGTCCAGGTTCTCCACGAGGGCCAGGTTGTCCTGGAAGTCCTTGTCCACCAGGCTTCGCCACACCTGGTAGGCCATGTGGCCCTGGAAGACCTGGAGGTCCTGGCATTCCTATCTGCCCTTCACCACCAACTGGCCCCAACTCACCCTTCGGTCCTGGTAAACCTATACCTCCAGGTTTTCCTGGCAAACCTGGCATTCCTGGCTTTCCAATTCCAGGGAGCCCTGGTGGACCTTGAGAACCAGGTTTACCTGCAGGACCTGGGATGCCATGGCCAGGGAGTCCAGGAGGTCCCTGAGGCCCTGGAGGTCCCTTTGGACCAGTCTCACCTGAGGGACCTTTCTCTCCTCTTGGAATAGTTTCACCTGAAAAGAGTAACCAGTCAGCACTTCAAAAAACTAACACAGATTATTTGCATGTTTGAATGAATAAACTGCATAAAAACTGCATTTGTCCTAAAATAACTGCATGTTATTTTAGTACAAAAATGTATTAGTCAGTTTAATTTTAATCATGGTATAGTCTCATGGATAATAATCTTTTTAACAAACAGGCAACAAAAGGTTAGGGTTAATGGGGTCATATCAGATATAGTAAATATTTCTGTAGGTACACCACAGGGTTGTGTACTCTCTCCTATTTTGTTCATACTATATACAAATGATTGTCAGAGTTCACAAGATAATAGTTATCTAGTCAAATATGCATATGATACTGCATATTTCTCTCTTTACTTTCTCATTCAGATCAGGAACATGGTTCAGTTTTGTACGATTTTATTAAGAGCTCTGGCGCCTCAACCTGTGATCATTAATATTGCACAAGTGGATGTAGTAGAGGAATACAGGTCCTTCTAAAAAAATTAGCATATTGTGATAAAGTTCATTATTTTCCATAATGTAATGATAAAAATTAAACTTTCACATATTTAGATTCATTGCACACCAACTGAAATATTTCAGGCCTTTTATTGTTTTAATACTGATGTGTATTGGCATACAGCTCATGAAAACCCAAAATTCCTATCTCAAAAAATTTGCATATTTCATCCGACCAATAAAAGAAAAGTATTTTTAATACAAAAAAAGTCAACCTTCAAATAATTATGTTCAGTTATGCACTCAATACTTGGTCGGGAATCCTTTTGCAGAAATGACTGTTTCAATGCGACGTGGCATAGAGGCAATCAGCCTGTGGCACTGCTGAGGTGTTATGGAGCCCCAGGATGCTTCGATAGGGGCCTTAAGATCATCCAGAGTGTTGGGTCTTGCGTCTCTCAACTTTGTCTTCACAATATCCCACAGATTCTCTATGGGGTTCAGGTCAGGAGAGTTGGCAGGCCAATTGAGCACAGTAATACCATGGTCAGTAAACCATTTACCAGTGGTTTTGGCACTGTGAGCAGGTGCCAGGTCGTGCTGAAAAACAAAGTCTTAATCTCCATAAAGCTTTTCAGCAGATGGAAGCATGAAGTGCTCCAAAATCTCCTGATAGCTAGTTGCATTGACCCTGCCCTTGATAAAACACAGTGGACCAACACCAGCAGCTGACATGGCACCCCAGACCATCACTGACTGTGGGTACTTTACACTGGACTTCAGGCATTTTTGCATTTCCTTCTCCCCAGTCTTCCTCCAGACTCTGGCACCTTGATTTCCGAATGACATGCAAAATTTGCTTTCATCCGGAAAAAAGTACTTTGGTCCACTGAGCAACAGTCCAGTGCTGCTTCTCTGTAGCCCAAAAGTGGCTTGACCTGGGGAATGCGACACCTGTAGCCGATTTCCTGCACTCGCCTGTGCATGGTGGCTCTGGATGTTTCTACTCCAGACTCAGTCCACTGCTTCCGCAGGTCCCCCAAGGTCTGGAATCGGTCCTTCTCCACAATCTTCCTCAGGGTCCGGTCACCTCTTCTCGTTGTGCAGCGTTTTTTGCCACACTTTTTCCGTCCCACAGACTTCCCACTGAGGTGCCTTAATGCAGCACTCTGGGAACGGCCTATTCGTTCAGAAATTTCTTTCTGTGTCTTACCCTCTCACTTGAGGGTGTCAATGATGGCCTTCTGGACAGCATTCAGGTCGGCAGTCTTACCCATGATTGCGGTTTTGAGTAATGAACCAGGCTGGGAGTTTTTAAAAGCCTAAGGAATCTTTTGCAGGTGTTTAGAGTTAATTAGTTGATTCAGATGATTAGGTTAATAGCTCATTTAGAGAACCTTTTCATGATATGCTAATTTTTTTAAGATTTTGGGGTTTTCATGAGCTCTATGCCAAAATCATCAGTATTAAAACAATAAAAGACCTGAAATATTTCAGTTGGAGTGCAATGAATCTAAAATATATGAATGTTTAATTTTTATCATTGCATTATTGAAAATAATGATCTTTATCACAATATGCACATTTTTTTAAGAAAGGACCTGTATAAGTACCTAGGAATGATTTTTGGGAAGTTACATCAGAGATTGTTTGTGCTACGAAAGCTTAATTATTTTATTGTACAGAGATGAATTCTCAGATAATTTTACAAATCATTCATTGAAAGTATTTTGTCATTTTATTTGTTGGTTTTCATTACTGTCTACAGTGAACAGAAATCATTTACAAGGTATTATTACTATGCGCTCAAAAATAATGGGAGTTCCCTTACAAAGCCTTACATCGTATTATGAACAGCAAGTGCTGAAAATGGCGCACAAAATAATTGGAGACAGCACACACCCGTTGCATTTGGACTTCGAGTGTATGCCCCTGGGGCGGTGTTTAAGGAGAATTAGATGTTCCACACATCTTTATGAATTTACTTTTGTACCTGAGGCACTTAATGTAACAAATTTGGTTGATTATTATTATGATTATTTGTTGTTGAAAATCTTTTCAACATTAGTCAACATTGCCTACACTGTTCATTAAAATACATTTTTACGAGTAATAATATTAATATTATAAAACAATATTATAAATAACAATAATCTCTAAATAAATATGATTTCATTAAAGCTGAGCACAATATTATTATAAAAGATTTAGCAAAAATACCAACCTTTTCCTACAATGGGTTTACCCATGTGCATGGGTATATGTGGACGCTCTTTTCCATACTGAGGAAGCAAAGGCATCTCATTTCCGTATGGCACATGTGGCAGTTCCTTTCCACGATAATGGTGTTGGGGTATCCCCTCATTGCCATGTGACAGGAGAGGTAACTGAGGCAGAGGCTGGTGCTGTTGAGGCAGTTGCTTGAGTCCATAAAATGCCCCCGCATGGATATGATGTAGCAGACACAAGTGCTCCACCAGTACAAACAAGCGGGCAGAGAGGAGAGGCCCAGCCATGTCCTGTGGAATGGAGAATAGGAGAGAAGGATAGTAGTCTTGGGAAAACACAAAAAAGGCTAGCACCTAAATGTAGTAGAGCACTTTTATGCTTTGCTCAATCAGCACATTGTCTTAGAGAAGTTTGCTTAAGGATTTGGCATCCATAAGGTTATGGGTTTAATCAACCATTAGTACTAAGACAAAATGGCTAAGCATCCCAATACACAAGATAATTACTTCTCCATTAAAACAAAAACAAATTGCTGATGGAGGACAGGTAACTGAACAGAGAAGTGTCACAGCTTTGCTGCAATTTGGAGCAGTTAGTCAGGCCCCCATGGGCATTGAGTCTTGAGCGAAATCCAATCCACATGGTGAAAGCAAGAAAAACTCACTGTTCAGAGAGTCAAACCACAGTGTAGGAAACATTGGCAGCCTCTTTAAAGGGATAGTTCACCCGAAAATGAAAATTATGTCATTAATTACTCACCCTCATTTAATTCCAAATCTGTAAGAACTTTGTTCATCTTCTGAAAATAAATTGTTATTTTTGAGTTCTCTGATCCCTCCATAGACAGCAATTTAATTAATACTTTAAAGAAAGGTGGTAAAGACATTGTTAAAATAGTTAATGTGACTCAACCTAATTTTATGAAGCGACGAGAATACTTTTTGTAGCCAAAGAAAAACAAAAATAGTTCTGGCCTGTACCAGTCTCCTACTCAGTGTCTGCATTTATATAGTTCGCGCTTTTAAGATCTACGTCAGCCAATGCTTTTCACGTGAGCACCACAACGCATGCACAGCAGCTGCACTATATACGTAAACAGCATATGAGACTGGCACAGGCCAGAACAAAATTGTTGAAGAAAGTCAATATTTTTGTTTGTTTTTGCACACAAAAAGTATACTATCGCTTCATTAAATTTGCTCCAATTGATAGGAGCTCTCAGATTTCAAATAAAAATATCGTGATTTGTGTTTGGAAGATGAAGGTTTCCGGGTTTGGAATGACATGAGGATGAGTAACTAATGACAGAATTTTCATTTTTGGGTGAACTATCCCTTAAGTTATTCTTGAAAAAAAAAAAAAACGTCTTGCTTGCGCCAAGTGACAACATGGGAAACAGGATTAGACAGGAGAGACTCTTGGACGTTGAAGTACTGAAATTTGAACTTTCCATGCGTGTGGATTTGGATAAAACAGTTAGTCACTTTTGAATTCTTCTCCCATAGTCTCAAAGAAGATATGCGCCGTTGATGCACCATCAAAAATCAAAGGCTCATTCGGTTTTTACTTTCAGTTTCTGTAGTGAGTAATTGACTGGAGTTTGAGACTTTTTCACCAGCATAATTCATGCAAAGTTTTCTTGTGTGATATCCACTGGTTCGCCTCTATGATTTAAAATGGCAATATTTTCAATAATGCGACGTGGCATTTTCTTTTATCACCAGTTGCTTGCAAAATGATGGACAATGATTCACATTTCATGCATGTCATTTTCTGTGATGTACGCTTTTTTGCCAAAAGTACTGAAACACCGCTCCAAATAATTTAATTCCGGTGTCCCAATCACTTCGATGGTCACAGGTTTATTAAATGCAGGCGTTTCTACAAACATTTGTGAAAGAATCGGTTGCTCTCAGGAGCTCAGTGAATTCAAGCGGGGTACCGTGATAGGTTGTCACCTGTGCCATAAGTCCATTTCCTGAAATTTCCTCACTACTAAATATTCCATGGTCAACTGTTAGGGGTATTATAACAAAGTGGAAGCAATTGGGAATAACAGCAACTCAGCCACGAAGTGGTAGGTCACGTAAAATCACAGAGCGGGGTTAGTGTAGCCTTCAGATTAGCTCATGAACAGTGTGTAGAGAGCTTCATGGAGTGAGTTTCCATGGCTGAAAAGCTGTATCCAAGCCTTACATCAAGTGTAATACAAAGCGTTGGATGTAAAGCATGCCACTACTGGACTCTAGAGCAGTGTAGACATGTTCTCTGGAGTGACCAATCCCGCTTCTTTACAATCGGATGGACAAGTCTAGGTTTGGTGGTTGCCAAGAGAATGGTACTTGCCTGACTGCATTGTGCCAAGTGTAAAGTTAGTGCACAAAGCAAGGTCCATAAAGACATGGATGAGTGAGTTTGGTCTGAAGGAACTTGACTGGCCTGCACAGTGTCCTGACCTCAACCCGACAGAAAACTTTTGGGATGAATTAGAGCGAAGACTGCGATCAGGCCTTCTCATCCAACATCAGTGCCTGACCTCACAAATACGCTTCTTGAAGAATGGTAAAAAAGTCCCATAAACACACTCCTAAACCTTGTGGAAATCCTTCTCAGAAGAGTTGAAGCTGTCATAGCTACAAAGGGTTAGTCAACTCCATATAAAAACCTACAGATTAAGCATGGGGTGTCATTAAAGCAGGCAGGCATCCCAAAACTTTTGGCAATATATCTATACATATATACTTGAGCCCAAAGTTTTTAGAATGTTGTGTCATGCGTGAGACACAACACGCATAATAAATCAAATAGCCCTACTCTGAGTGAAATGCATGATGCTTTTGACGTCACCACCGGTGAATAACCTGTTTTTAATACTGTCTTGTAAACACAGTTTACTTGCATTGGTTTGCATGTATACCAGTAAATCAGGTTATTTCAATTAAACTGATTTTTGGTAATCATCATTAGCATATTGGTGTGCATGTAAACATGCTCCTTTTTTGCAACAAAATCAACCATAAATTACTAATAACAATTGAAATGCTAGATCCTTTTCTAATATTGTTGTTATCTTCAAAAGCATATGTAGAGTGGAAGGTGCTATGCAGAGCAATGAACGGCGTTTTAGTGAACTTGGGTGTACTTTTGTTTAATATTAACCACATCTATCATACTTCTAGCCCCTCCTGACTGCACAGAATAAGTTTCTGAATATCTATTAGGTTTTCTTAACATGCAAAACGACGGTGGTGTTTTAATTTTTCCATTTTTCTCATGTCAAGTTATGGAAGTTTAGAACTAGCTATTTTACAGCTGCGTTTCAATAAATGCTGAGACGTTGTCTTAACATCTAAAAGATTCAATTCGTTTTATAGCAAATACAGTTTTATAATGCTTTATTTATTTATTTTTTAAGGAAAATGTGATTCTTCATGACATGATCCTATATAAAGCCCTTTAAAAAAAATCTCTTTTTTTATCAATTCATATTCATATTTTGTCAATTCAATTCTGCCCTTTATACAGTTACTTAACTTATATAAAGACTGTATTGAGTCAATTTAGTTCACAGCAGATCAAGAAAAAAGTTTATGTTTCTGAAATATAACAATAAATTAATAACATAAAAGTAAAATAAATACATAAAAATAGAAGAGAAAAAAACTGCGTCAAAAATACCAATAACCACTGTCACGATGCAAATTGTTTTCTTACATAATCTATGCCAAACTATAGTCAGCATTGAAGTGTCACATTAATTATGCATTAAAAAGAGTGACTTTGTTTGCAGTAACAGACCCAAAACAGAAGTAATACGTTTGTTGTACAACATGAGCACTAGAGGTCAGTAACTGCCCACAAAACAGATATAAACACTGTTTCTTTAAAGCCACTATTCACTGTTTTGTATCCAATGTTTTGTTCAGAAGGGGGAAACAATCATAAATGATCACAGATAATACCAATAAAGCACAAAAAATGTAAACTCCCACAATGTGAACTGCAACTTTTACAAAACTTTACACTCAAAGTTACACAAAATACAGAAAAAGGCCTACATATTGTCAAGGTAAACACTACGGTACAGACAACTTGATTTATTTATACCTTTTTTGTACATTCTTTCTGTTGCTTCACAGCCACATCCCTTTTCCTGAAACTCTGATGAATGGGAAACCCAGCCACTGCGTTACAGAGTTGCCATTTTAGCACCCAGCCGACAGCTGCGGTACAATCCAAACCGTGAGCCTAAACCAAAGCCGACCCCAGAGTGGAGGGGGCATACTGCTTTGATTGAGAGCGGGGGGGAAAAAATCTTAAAAGCGGGAATGCTTTTTATGGAAGTTCTTGATTCTAATACATACAGACGTATTGGGATCAGTGTGTGGGTGGGATGCCAGGGCTTTGATTCTTTTTTGTGAGCTACTGTAAACAGAGATCTTGATTGATCTAGCATGAATAGAATGAAAAGACTAGGTAACGTAAACCATTTTTCTTGGGATGCTGCCAGCCAGGTTGATTGTGACTCTAAAGATACTTTCCACCTCTTCCACATATCTAAACCTTCTTCAGTATCATCTGTTTAGAATTACTCTGTTCAGTTTCTTTCAGGGGGAGCCCATTTTTTTTAAGGCATGTAATTAATAACCTTTATTTAACCATGTTAAAAACTCATTAACATATGCGTTAACAACAATGAATAATGAAGCTGAATTGAATGAATAATTAAAAAAAAGATCCTGACATAAAATACAACACATTAGTATGGATGATGAGGAGTGACACTTCAATTTATTCAAGAGCAATTACTCTTTTAAATTGACATATAAATTAGTTTCCCTTTTTCAAAACGTAATTAATATATTCTTTTATTGCAACATTTTAAACAAATGAACTTAATGGTTCATTTAAATACATATTTTATCTAACTATTTATTCAAGAGATAATTGATTCCTATTTGTTTTAACCGTTGACATTCATTTCTTCATTCACATACTACATATTAACCTGTATATTCTGTTTATAGCAATAATCATCTCTATTTATATCAGTACATAACCATGTCCTGCACTTATTCAACCACTGTAAATACTGCACTTTCTACTATTGCACTTCTGGTTAGACCCAAACTGCATTTCGTTGCCTTGTACCTGTACTTGTGTAATGATAATAAAGTTGAATCTAATCTAATCTAATCTAATTTGTTAATTTCTTTAATCATTCGGCACCAAACCCAACCCATACACTTCATTCCTCAGAAATGATTCTCATTCCTTAGGCCTCTTTATCACACAGAGATGTTTTCAGAGGATTTTGTGTCATCTTTAGTGCTGGCCTGGAACTGTAACTTTGGGAAAAAAAACAATACTTTGTCTGTATTCAACAACGTACCCTATATCCCCAAAAAATTATCATTCCATCTGAACATTTCTCAATTGCTGCTGGCTGTGTCTGAAAATTTACATAGAATATCATAATCAATAGCTCTCATTTGAATCTGTGATACCCACCCGGCATTAATCAGAAATGAGATGCAGGAACAATCTCAAGAGAATAATTTCAAGAGGTCATGGGGGGGGACAAAAAAAACATGGCCAATAAAAGCTTCTGTTCGTTCTGAACTCAACAGCTCTGTTCACAACCAGGCCCAGTCAAATCTCTGTGATTATTTATCAAATTCACAAGGCTAAAGCAAGCATCTCACGCTGTTCCCCCTGGCCAACATTGGATGTTCCATGATTCCAGAAAAATCTCTTGAACAGATTTGGGTGCTGAAGCCAAAGGCGAGGGTCAAAACCACAAGGACTAGCATGACGGAATAACAGCAACCCTACACGTCCACTACGAAGAGCAGGAACCAATGTTTTCCTCCACTCTTTTTGGCCAAAATTTACAACCGCAGCATTTGTCTGCTTGGTTTCATGCCACAGCTCTGTTATCGCCCTGCCCCGATTCTAATATAATCAAATTTCCATTCCTACTTCTCTGACTGCTTCCAGATGTGCACATCAATTCACAATAAACAAATAAAGAAGAACGTGCTGGGTGTCAACCATGTAGTTGATGATGGCATGAAAAGAAAGTAAGATATGTTCAACCTTACATTATTTTGGCCTATTCACCTCTGAAGCCTTTGCTTTTGATTTCTGGCTTCAGTGTACAATTTACAGCAAAACATTGCACACATGTTTGTTTAAAATTGTTTAAACAATTTTTGGGGACCTGTGTACGTACCCTTACAACAGACAGGACTGTGGCTAGCTGGGCGGGGCCGAGAGCCTCGAGAGAACAGCGCAAGGCCAGTGGCGTGATTGAGAATGAATGTAACCTGCATGCCACATATCTCTCACGGTGGAGCTTCAATAAAAGGAGGCACGACAACGGTGAAGGCCGAGAGAGGACCAGGTTGTGTTTTGTATGTTTTATTATGTGTGTGCGGCTGTCGTCCGTGAGGGGTTGCAACTTTTACCTTCATTTTGTATATATTTATTATTAAAGTTTTGAAATGTTCGACAGTTCCCTTCTCTTTCTTCCCTGAACAACATATCGCGTTACGAGGACATAAATTGGGGGCTCATCCGGGATCTGAACTCAATCCAGTACATTTTGCATTTAGACACTTTCAGAGTTCCCATGTTCAAGTGAAACCTGTAAATATTAGAATATTAAAACATATCAGTGCCTAGTAAATACATAGAAATAAACTCTTTGCTCGCAATCGGCACAATTTTTCGTAATTTTTGACGAAATGCTTCACCACTACTGACAGAATTTTCCGGCTTTGCGTGTATTAACGATTATATGGTAGGGGATGCTATTACACACCTTCTGAAAGAGTACTGAATCTCCTGATCAAAACAAGTTAAAATATATATTTATATGCAGAATGTAGTCTTAAATTTTTTTTTTTTTATATTTTAATTAAAATAATAGTAAATAAATAGAATATTTTAATTAAACACCCACATTCAATTGTTAACAAAAAAAATGCATTAAGCTAAAATAACACTTTTTTGTTTAAAAGCAGAGGCTGTGCTCTTTCTTTTTACATAATGCATGTTCAGATATTTATAAAACAAAATTTTTGTGAAAATTGTTTTAAAAAAAAGTCTGGTGTTGAATGGCAACTTTTTTTTAAAAAAAAAACGGGCGGAGAAAGAGTTAATAAAATCTTATTTGTCATTAATATTTTTATACTGAATATCCATTTTTTTCTTATGCTCTGCTCAGGGAATTAAAAAAAATGAATGGAAAGGCCATGGAAAAGTAATTGAAATTCGTGAGCCAAAAAGGGAACCCTGCACTTTTACATTGCGATAGTCAATGTAACAAAATTACCAAGACACTTTGGATAAAAATAATCTGTAGCATGCCAACTAAACCAAATGAGATGGAACAGATGCAAATGTCTTTTTAATAGTGATTATAATTTTGTACAGTTACATTCCTGTAGCTCAAACAGACAAGCAAAACAAAGGTCATAGGTTCGATTCCCAGGGAATGCATGAACTGATAAAACCAATGTAAGTTTCTTTGGATTCAAGTGTCCGTAATATGCATAAATGTAATTATTATTATTTATTTTTTTAAGAGTGGTTAGTTTAAGGCAGTGGTTCTCAACTCTGGGCCACGAGATCCACTTTCCTGCAGAGTTTAACTCCAATCCTAATCAAACACATGAACAAGCTAATCAAGGTTTAGCTTCAGGATTAATAAGTAGGGGAAATTTGATCAAAAGTTGGAGCTAAACTCTGCAGGACCTTGAAGGCCAGAGTTGAAAGCCCCTGGTTTAGGTTGATGTACTCCATAATGCTGGCAAATGGATTTATGATAGAGCATTTTGGAGTTTCTCTTTCAGTTCTGGCTACTGAATTTGAACAACCTTATGGTGCTTTATAGTCAGCATGACCGTGATAATAAAGTGCTGACAGTAAACAGCAGAAGATGCCAAAAAACACACTCACCCACCCAAATACCGCTCCGTGTTTCCACCCTACAATTACTACAGGTCTTGCTTTCTCTGGAAATGGGAAGAGTGAGAGAGAATGTCAAGACATTTCTCCCATGAAACTACAATTCTCACACACACACCCATTTACCTACACTCTTAAACGTAAAATGGCATTTATGGCTTCATGAAGAACCTTGGAAAATGTTCTTTACATTAAGAAAGAATTGGTTCTTTGAGAACTGTTCACACTGTAAACCTGAATAAGTTGGCAGAATTTCAATAATTTGGATCATATTTTTTAAGTTAAGAAATGTAAATTTTAGGATTTTTATTTTGTAATCATACATTTAAATTAATCTGAACTTGAAATGTTTAAGTAACATTTTACTTGCTGAATGAGGGCAGCAATATAATATATTTAAAGGGGTGATGAATGGAGAAATATACTTTTCCTTGAGCCTTTGATATATAAAAGGTCATGGTAATATAACAAAATCCTGTACGTTTCAGAGCTGAAAACTTCCTTGATAGTAAAAGAAAAGCTTTTACTTTTATTGACAGCAGGCCCAGAAAACGCGAGATCTCAGAATATGCCAAACCTTGCCGCCTCAAGCCCGCCCACCGACTCATGGAGCTAAACGGATCGTGCTACCAAGCAATAAACATGCCGGTTCCAGTTCACGTGCATATGACATTACACGTTTGTTTGCTTTATTTCATAGCTGAACAGTTTCTGAACAGGACACTAATCGAGCTGGATTTGTAGACATATTGAGATTAAAACACAATGTTGTGCCTTCTTTATTGGATCCGACAGGAATGGTGCAACACACTTATGTGAGTAAAACATGTTTTTATATGTGATAGTATTGCATTGTTACAGATTGTATTAAAAATGTGTATGTGTCTAACTGATTAACATACTTTAGCATGCTTTCAAAGGCTGAATAATGCTTTATTTGAGGTGTTGTCATTGTGTGATCAGACTCGGAGATGTATGGGCCAGGGCTTGGGGATGTTTTTCAGACGGGCTACCGAAACGTAATCTTGAATAGTGAAATAACTTTCTTGATGTGCGTTGTTCACTGTCTTGACTTGATATTTGAAATGCATACGTGTGTGTGTGTGTGTGTGTGTGTGTGTGTGTGTGTGTGTGTGTGTGTGTGTGTGTGTGTGTGTGGTTCATGCTTATATCAACCAATGGTTGGGCCAAGCAGCTAATAAAAAAATAACATTCCAATCAATTGTGATTCGTGGGTGGATGAGAGATGAATCTTTGTGTTTGTTTAACAAAGACATTTTGCAATCTCTGTGAGCGTTTCCCCACACACTTTCAAAACAATTCTCAGATGTACTAACAAGGGAGTTGAAGCTCATTAAATATGCAAATCTTATCCAGTCCTAGCCGTGGGCGTTTACTTCCAAGTCTTCAGTACAGCACGCCCATTCAAACTGAGTATGCAGGACAGAGTTTCAAAACCAATATAGAAAATAGTCAATTGCTTATTCATTATGATGTTTTTGAATGTAAAAACCATGCAAACATCATTAGTTGACCTCAGACAACAATATAATTTTTTAAGCCAGTTCATGACCCCTTTAACATCTGTTCTTAAATTAAGCTCACAATCTACTCGTCACCATGATAGTAACCCTACAAAAAAAAAAAAAAACTAGTATTACAAAAACTAGCTTTTAAACTAGCATAAAAAAACATTAAACACTACTAAATCTCCCACTTAAAATTAATCTTGCGCAAAAAAAAAAACAAACAAAAAAAAAGCATTACATAGCACTTAATTTTGGCAAATACTCTCTCTTTTGAGTGTCATGGCAAAGCATGCTGGGAAATCTAAATCCCAGCCCAGTTTCGGTTATTTTTAAGTTAGTCTAAATTAAAAGAAACAAGTTCATGAAACTCAAAACAACGAAACCATTCAGATTATTTAAAATGTGTCAGTTTTGAGAACTCAGGTCTAAATACTCAAAAAAGTTCATTAGTTTGAACTAATTTGTTCAATTTGAGTTGGCATTACTCAAACCAATTAATTATGTTGAGCATTGGAGTTTACAGTGGCATTGAAAGGTTCTTAATGGCACAAAAATTCTTCATGATGGCATCGCTGCAAAAAGCCTTTTTTGTAACTTGTTTTTTAATAATTTATCTAAATTTCCACATACCGTAAGCTTTTTTATAAAGCTACTTAAAAAAATACTACTTACTAACCCAAAATATAATTCTCATATACGCCAAACATAAATCTTGCCTTTTTAGAATGAAGTAATTCGTAAGAAATTCATAAGCTACAAAATATTATCTAGACATCGCAATGATATTCAGCACAGTTGCGTTCTTGCTCGTGTGATATAGCACAGATACACTGAGGTTGAGTTGCAGTTATTCCTCAGGACAGCGGAATGCAGAATCAGCTGACAAAACGGACCATGAGCCAGAACTGTTGCCTGCTGTAAAACACATTCCCTCGCTCACTCAGTAACTCACACTTCTCTCTCAGGTAGAAGGGGAGATTTTCATGTAACCATAAGGTTTAGTGAATGGGGAATAAGAGATTTGGGGCAGTATATAAACCATTATGAGGTAGCAGAAAGCCACTCTGGAACTAGTTAAATTTGTGCCTGAAAAAAAATAATAATGTTTTGATACCATACAGACTCTGGCAGTAGATTCTTGTGTGCCTTGTGATTAAGTCAAATGCTGTAATACAATAATAAAATAAAATTGATTTCTCTTTCAAAGCATGTTGTGTAGACTGAGCACACAGATCTGTTACATTGATCACACGTTTTGGAGTTGACAGTATATCAACAAGCCAAATATGAGGCCAAGGGTTTTAACTGGGTAAAACACAGACATATTTTATATTTTATTGTTATTAATATATTCTTTTATTTAATTAATATTTTTAATTAGCTTTTATTTTAATATTTTTCCTTTTAAATTCAGTTTAAGTTTCAATAATTAACTTTTTTTGTGTACATTTATCTTGTATTTTATTATTTTTTAACATTATTATTATTTATTAATTACTACTTCAATCTAAACCAAACGAAAATTAGATATGCTGCAACTAAATATATTTTTAGTTTTTTTTATATTTTATTGTATTTTATTTTATTTCATGTAACAAAACATTGTTTTTTATGGTTTTAGTTTTTGTTAATGATAAGGATTTAAGGAGTTTATGAAAAAATCACACACAAGTGAAAGGATATAAAAGTACAAATCAGGTGTAATTTGATTTTGATTTACACAAACACGTAAATTCGATGTAATGGTGATTTGTTGCTATTTTGTGACTTTTTTTATTAGATTTTTTTGTGTAAAAATATTAAACTAAAAATGTAACCAAAATTGAAATGAAATATGTTTCCGCCTACTGCAGAGTTGAAGCTTTCAAAGGGCAAGCAGCATGGCCCCCAATGACATCGGTGCAGTCCTTTAGATCCAATCAATTTCTCAATCTCTATTGTCTGATTACTATATCAGCAATATTAAATGGCCTCAGATGACTCTCATTGTTGATGCACACTGATGCCAGTGATTTATATCAGTGCAAACACAGACCAGGATCAGAGGTGTGTGTTGGTGCATGGTGAGCGTATATGTGTCAGATTCCAAGCCCACGTCCCCTAGTTCTGCACACGCTCAGAAGCGAGTGGCTGGGCAAACAGGGGACCAAAAAAGAGACCTGACGGAAATTAAGTCTAAAATCCAGCTTTTCCTCACACCTATAAGGTGTTCTGCAAGTTATGCGCAGGTTTGGATGTCATAAAACATTTAAAAATGCTAATCATGAGTATTAATTAGGTTCTGCGTGAACATTATTATTTAATAGTTTTACAAATAAATAGTCTATGTGATGTATTGATCTGGAGATGAAGCCTGCGGTAGAGTATTTGCTCATTTCCAAGTCAAAACTCAAATGTAAATTATAAAATCACAATTATAAATCTATTTTATAATCTATGAACTATTTCGATAGCTCATTAAGTATATGAAATGGATTGACCAGTTCAGTTCCTCTCATTATTTTAGTTGGGTGTGCACACCGCAAATTATGCCGTTATACAAGATCAAACTGCTTCCTATTATACTTTTATATATATTTTTATATGTAACAGATTTCTGGGCTTTTCCAAGGAAAGTATACATAATAAATGCTATTTTTGATTAGCCCTGAACCTTGTCAGTCTTGCAAATATCTGGCGTCTTAGAAACCAAATCTAAGCGCGGAGCCAAACCTCTCTTTAAACAGAGAACTGTTGGTCCCCGCCACATTTTGGTGTTCTCGTTTCAGTACAAAGCTGATTTGACATGAGAAACTATTTCCAGGGAAGACCTGTAATTCTATAGTCTACGATGGAGAAGATTTGTACGGTACACAGCTTTTGGCCTTCGGATAGAGGTCAGTACAATAGCTGCATTCATGATCCAAACTACAGTACGTGGTCCATTTGGTTCCCAAAACCCCAGAACCGAAAGATTGAATCTAATGGTTCACTCACTGAATGAAGCGGAATCGTTAAGAAGGGTTATTCCCTGAATGTATAGAAAAAACCTTACTGTGCCATGTTAACTCTTTGACAGAAATTTCTGGACTTCCATGCGTTCGCTGTTATACGGTAGGGGGCGCTATTACAGATCTTCTGAAAGAGTACCAAATCTCCCGATCAAAACACAGGTTAAAAGAATAGGAAGCAGAAACAAGTGATAAAAGCATTGCTTATGCACGTTGTAGTCTTTGACAAAAACGCAATTTTCAAATCAAAATGTTTATTTTTTTTTAGTAAACGAACCCACATTATATTGTTGATAAAAAAATTATGCAAAAGCTACTTTGTATTTGTTTGTTTTTAAAGCAGAAGCTCTGTTCTTTTGACATATTGCATGTTCATATATTCATATCTAAATATTCCAGAGACCATGAAAGTTTTGTGAAAATAAAAATAAAAATGCTGGTGCTGGTTGCTCTTATGTCAATGTGTTAAATATGCAGATTATGCATATTCAAAACAGTTTTAATATTTAATATTTAACAAAAAAATTATTGTTTCTGTTTAATATATTTGTTAATAGTGCTGTGAAATCGATTAATGCAATTAATTGCATCTAACATATAAGTTTGTATATTGTATATATAGTAATATAGTAATATACCGGTAGTAATATATATATATACACACACAAACTTTTATGCTATAGCTTAAAGTGATTAATCAGAATTAATCGTTTTGACAGCACTATTTATTAAGTATATAGCTTGGGAAAATTATTTTTCAAGTAATACAAAATCAGTAATGGAATCATAAAGGAACCGCAATTGGAATATAGAATAGAATCATAAAATTTCTTTTAAAGGGATTAGTTCACCCAAAAATGAAACATCTGTCATCATTTACTCACCCTCAAGTTGTTCTAAACCTGAGTTTCTTTGTTCTGATGAACACAAAAGAAGACATTTGAACAATATGGGTAATCAAACATTTGATGGACCCCACTGTATGGTGCTCCCATAGTATAAAGTCACTGGGGACCAGAAACTGTTTGGTTACCAACATTGTTCTTTTGTGTTACATTTTTTCTTTTTTTCTTTTGTGTGAGTAAATGATAACAGAATTTAAAATCTTGGGTGGACTATCCTTTTAAGTATAAAGTTTGCAATAAATCCAGTATTGAAATTATCTTCATTATCTAGAGGAATATCAATGCATTGCTTCCTTGAAAGTACTGTAAAAATACTTTAATCGCTAAAGATCGTCAAACTAAACAAATAAGAAAATCATTATTACAAACACAAACTCTACAGAAACTTCTCCTGGATTTAAACTACATCACTATTTGAATTGCATAGACAGTTTAATCAATTTAGTGATCAATGTCAAGACCGGAGTAGGAAAAAAAACTGCATTTTTGCAATCCATCTGGATCAAGAGGAAACGGGAATGGAAGAAAGGTTGACAAGCACCACAGCTTTCCCTCAGTGTCCAGAGCTGGTCGTGTGCCCACAGGAATGGATCTTCTGAACCCTGGAGACATAACATCCAGCACTGATCGCTGTAGGAAGCAGGGAAAATCACACACAGCCGTCCTCCGGCTCACAGCCATGCCCAGCGCCAGGAAAATCAAAGTGAAACTAAAGCGAATGTGGCTCGAGAAATATACAAACCCTTGAGCAGAGCTGGATAAAGACTCTTGCACAACAGCAGGTGTGGTATGCAGCAGGATATGAGAATACACACTTATAATCAAGCCAAAATCTAATTTGTCAAAAGGATTGGACAGCAACTTGGGTTTCTTGTTAGTAAAGATTAAAAGAAAAAAGTTGGTTTATAAAGGTAGTTTCCTAAATAAAATAATTATAATCAAGTATCTAGGTTCCCAACTATTTTGACCACTGAATTTCCATGGATTTTCCAATATTTTTCCAGTCATTTGAAACAGGAAAAATAATTTGTGTACTCATGTCAATGAAATATTTCACACCCAATACCATAATTTTTCATATTTTAAATAAATACCATAACTTTTTTTTTTCAGGCCTGGAAATCAACATTAATATCCACAGGATTTCCCAGACCATGCCCTACTCCACAATCTTTACAAATCCAAAATGACGGATAACCCAAAAGCTGCACCATCAAACAACAAGAAACATCTATCATAAACTGATATTACTTTTCTTTGCTTGTAAACTCCCATTCAGATCAATATCAATGCAATATTTCACGTCACTCATTATTATTATTATTTTTCCCCCTGACAACGTGCATTAAATACAGTATGTGCAGCACTCACCTCTCTCTCTCTCCTGGCCTCTCTCTGTCTCTGCCTTCTGTTTATCTCTCTCTGAGTGAGAAGTGACGACGATCCAGAAGACAGAAGGAGAAATGTAGTTGGAGGCGTCAGGCAGCATGGTTTCCACTTTTATGGGCAGGTAGGAGGGGCAAGGCAACTCCTCAAAGGAGGTGGGCAGAGGGGAAAAGAAAAAGAGAGAAAAACGTTCACGCAAGCCTCCACCCAGGGCGTCGATGCAGTAGCTATTTGGTTCAGTTATGACATTTATCCACAGTAGCCTAATATATATTTGTAACATATACTTATTTAAGCTATTTTGAATACTTTGTGGGGGGGGGGGGGGGTATGGGGGTTCAGAGTAACAACAACTAGTGATAAATAAACTGCATGTTAAATTATCTTAAAATTATTTATTTTATGATTGTATTCATATGTACACTAATACACAGTGCTGGTAAACACAATAAAAAACATTTACCAGGCGTTAAACGGAGGGGCGTTAAATTGATCTGAAGTTGTTCATTATTAATGTGATATTGATTTTTGGATTATTATAGATGTTAAACTTAACCTTTCTTCCTTCAGTATATGTTCATTACCAGTATCAGGATCTTCCACTTCATCTTGGAAGTTGGAGCAAGTGTTTATTTCCTGAATGTATAAGTACACTTAAGTGTTTTGAAGTGTTTGAGTAAATTATACTTTGGCCCCTATTTTAACAATCTGAGCGCATGGTCTGAGGCGCAGGTGCACTGAGGGCATGTCCGAAGGGCGTGTCAGATCCTCAAAAAAGCAACGCGCCAATAATGCGCCTGAACACAGCTGGTTTTCAGATCAGCATACCGATGAGTGAACAGACATATATATATATATATATATATATATATATATATATATATATATATATATATATATATATATATATACGTATTTATTTATTTAACGTATTTACGTTGACATGTACCACCTACCTAAGCATTGTTGCAGACAATGTACACATTTTAATAGAAATGGTATTCCCTGGTGACTGTTGCCTCTTGCAGCAAAAATGGTTCAGGAAGGGTTTGAGGAGCACAACAATGAGTTTGAGGTGTTGACTTGGCCTCCAAATTCCCCAGATCTCAATCAAACCGGAGCCTATGTGAGATGTTGAACAAACAAGTCAGATCCATGGAGGCCCCACCTCGCAACTTACAGGACTGTGGAACTGATGCTTACATCTTAGTGCCAGATACCACAGCACACCTTCAGGAGTCTAGTGAAGTTTATGCCTCGACGGGTCAGGGCTGTTTTGGCAGTAAAATTTAGACTAACAATATTAGGAAGGTGGTCATAATGTTATGCCTGATTAGTATATATATATATATATATATATATATATATATATATATATATATATATATATATATATATAGGATATATATATATAGAAATCCTAAAGGATTATTAGGAACACCAAACTAATACTGTGTTTGACCCTCTTTCACCTTCAGAACTGCCTTAATTCTACGAGGTATTGATTCAACAAGGTGCTGAAAGCATTCTTTAGAAATGTTGGCCCATATTTATAGGATAGCATCTTGCAGTTGATGGAGATTTGTGGGATGCACATCCAGGGCACGAAGCTCACGTTCCACCACATCCCAAAGATGCTCTTTTGGGTTGAGATCTGGTGACTGTAGGGGCCATTTTAGTTCAGTGAACTCATTATCATGTTCAAAAAACCAAATTGAAATGATTTGAGCTTTGTGACATGGTGCATTATCCAGCTGGAAGTAGTTATCAGAGGATGGGTACATGGTGGTCATAAAGGGATGGACATGGTCTGAAACCATGCTCAGATAGTCCGTGGCACTTAAACAATGCCCAATTGGTACTAAGGTGCCTAAAGTGTGCCAAGAAAACATCCCCCACACCATTACACCACCACCACCAGCCTGCACAGTGATAAAAAGGCATGATGGATCCATGTGTTCATTCTGTTTAATCCGAAATTCTGACTCTACCATCTGAATGTCTCAACAGAAATCAAAACTCATCAGACCAGGCAACATTTTTCCAGTCTTCAACTGTCCAATTTTGGTGATCTTGTGCAAATTGTAGCCTCTTTTTCCTATTTGTAGTGGAGATGAGTGGTACCCGGTGGGGTCTTCTGCTGTTGTAGCTCATCCGCCTCAAGGTTGTGTGTGTTGTTGCTTCACAAATGCTTTACTGGATACCTCAGCTATCTGTTATTAAAATATCTGAAATATCTGTTATTTCAGTCGAAGTTGCTTTTCTATCAGCTTGAATTAGTCGGCCCATTCTCCTCTGACCTCTAGCATCAACAAGGCATTTTCGCCCACAGGACTGCCTCATACTGGATGTTTTTTCCCTTTTCACACCATTCTTTGTAAACCCTAGAAATGGTCGTGCGTGAATATCCCAGTAACTGGGCAGCACTCAGACCGGCCCATCTGGCACCAACAACCATGCCACGCTCAGAATTGCTTAAATCACCTTTCTTTCCCATTCTGACATTCAGTTTGGAGTTCAGGAGATTGTCTTGACCAGGACCACACCCCTAAATGCACTGAAGCAACTGCCATGTGATTGGTTGATTAGATAATTGCATTAATGAGAAATTGAACAGGTATTCCTAATAATCCTTTAGGTGAGTGTATATAAAAACACAAGACAGCAGCAGGTATATAAAGCTACTTTCACTTTAAGATCAAATACAAGGATCTGATTTTCTCACTACTGTTCATGTACTGTGCTTATGAGGATACTCGCCAAAATGGGCATTTTAGTTTTTTAAATAACAAGCTGATTTTTGATTCCAAGAAACCAAAAAGCACAGTATACATGCGAGCTGAATTAAACATGGTACCAATCTTGCATTTGGTTGTTATATGACGTAGGCAGGGTGGGTGAAGCTCCTGACTGTGGAGCCGGGCCTGCTGTTATTAATCTTCTGTTTCCTGCTGTGCGATGAAACGACTTTAATCTGTGAGATTGGCAGTTGAATCCGGTGACTCACGCTAGCAGGTGTATGTAAACCTCCTGTTATTCCCTTCTGTTCTTGTGTTCAGTGTCAACGGACTGAAGGCGTCTGGATTATTTCTTCCACAGCGGAAAAAGCAAACTTTTGAGAGGTCAGGAACAAGTTGTGGGGCGAGATTTCTTGACATTTGAAAAACAACTCAAATATTTGACCTAAAATTGAGTTTATTTATTCATTTTAAGAGGGTGAATGAGACTTAGACTGCTGTTGATTCGATTCATTTCCCCTCCATTCCTGAGACAAGAGAACACTGTGTCAAACACCAACCCATGTGTTTTCCAAAGCGTGGCAAAAATCTTCCTTTTGGCAAAACCAAATGCCAGATTTTTAAGCAGCAACATTCCCTTTAAGCTGCTTATGCTATTGTGTTTTGGAATGTTGCCTTGTATGGCGGGATATTATTTGCTGTTGCCGCACACGGCCATACACAGCCAAACACCCACCGTGTTTAATCATGTTGTTTGGATTCACAATGGCGTAAATGGCGCGATCTTTCCCAGTGCTCACACTAATACTCAAATGAACAAGTTAAGAATCATTCTTATGTGGTGAAACTATTTTATACTGACTTGCAGAAAGGATGGTTCACATTCTCAAAATTCATTTTTAGAAAGAGTTGGCAATGCAACAAGAAAATGCACAAGAAAACACCGTTTCAGCCTTTTCTACTTCAAAGGTTCCTTTCCAGCTTTTTATGGGTGATTCTTCAGTTGGGTGCACCTTTGACTTCTTGAACTGTTTCAACCCAATCACATGACATACAATAGAATATGAATCTGATTATCATCCTGGACTTGATTAAACCTTTTATGCATGAATTATGACAGCCTCAGTTTTTTTTGTTCTTAGGGCATGAAAACCATGATTTGAAATTGTATTTATTTGCACATATTCTTCAAAGAGATTTTCAGATGTGCACTTTTGTTTTAACTGAAGAGATACTGTATTGAACAATTAACCAATATATACAATATAAAACCATCATGTGAAAAATATAGCTATACAAAAAATATAATACAGCTTGAGTTATTGCAAACGCAACTGAGTTTGTTCCTATTCAACCAACAGATGAATAACTTTATACAAGTTGACCTTTGCATGTCTTTGATATCAGAACATGAGGATGTTATTCCATCAAATATCTCTAAAACCAGTGAAGGTACAGCTCTGAGGAAACCCAACTCAGACTATGTAGAAAACGCTCATGCTCTCTTCAGTCTAACAGAGTATGTAATGTATGTACCCTTATTGGCTGATAATTCAGAATATGCTCTAAAATGACACATTTCTACTAAGGTGACCATATTTTGATTACCAAAAACCAGGACACTCAGCCTGGCAATGTGATACATAAATAACACTCAAAGTTTACTTAAATATTCCTTATTAATTTCAATACATTTAAAGTATGTCCCCTCTGTATGGATAGAAAATTGTTATATTAGGGCCAGGCCAGGCCAGGCCAGGACAGGACTTGAAAACAGGACATGTCCTGGGAAAACGGCTCGGGTTATGTATATAACCCTTGTTCCCTGAGAGGGACGAGCACTGCGTCGGAACGACGATTTGGGGATACTCCCTTAGCATGAACGCGTCTGAAGTATGAATGAAACTAGTCCAATCCTTATTGGTCCTACGTCATGACGTAGATGTGACGGCATACCCGGAAGCTATAAAGGGGAGCCCGGCGCATAGTAGCGTCAATTATCGCGATGAAGCATAATGCTCTCAGGCGATACGCGGTGTGGCGACGAGACGCAGTGCTCGTTCCCTCTCAGGGAACAAGGGTTATATACATAACCCGAGCCGTTCCCTATATCGAGGGAACTTCGCACTGCGTCGGAACGACGATTTGGGGAACGAGTACCCACTAGGCCACACCAAGGATACGCCTGCCCTATTGTGAGCTGGAGACCAGGCACAATCAGGACTGGAGTACCCTGCCGCCGGGGGTTGCAGGGAGGTGTAGGCTGTAAAACCTTATAAATGTGTGCTGAGTAGCCCAGCCAGCCGCTTCACAGATGTCCTGCATAGGGACTCCGGACAGAAGGGCCACCGAGGAGGCCATGCCTCTAGTCAAGTGGGCTCTCAAGGCAATAGGTGAAGGCAGATTGCGCACCTGATATGCCAAGGCTATTGCCTGCACAATCCAATTACTGATAGTAGGGGTTGACGCAGGCAGCCCTTTCTTGGGTGAGCCAAAACACACTAAAAGTTGGTCTGATTTCCTCCACTGAGCTGACCTTTCCAGATAGATCCTTAGGGCCCGAACTGGACACAAAAGGAATAATCTCCCTTCTTCCGCCGTCATGTGGGGCGGAGGATGAAATGCCTGAAGAACCAAAGATCTGACCGTACTGGATGGAACCTTCGGCACATACCCTGGCCTAGGGTGTAGTACGGCCTTTACTCCTCCCGGGGCAAACTCCAAGCAGGTTGGCGTGATGGCCAAAGCTTGAAGATCTCCCACTCTCCTGAGAGAGGTAATAGCTAGGAGGAACGCCACTTTAAGCGTTAGATTCTTAGGTTCTGCTGTCTCCAGTGGTTCGAAGGGGGCCTCAGCCAGGCCTTCGAGAACCACTGTCAGATCCCAGGTTGGAACTCTGGTGCGCACTACAGGTCTTAACCTACGCGCCCCACGAAGGAAGCGTACAACCAACTGATGCCTACCCAAAGGCCCATCACCTGACGGAGCGTGGAAAGCTCCAATAGCTGCCACATACACCTTAAGTGTGGACGGGGTAAGCCCTGCAGAGAAACGATCTTGGAGGAACTCCAGTACTGAAGCCACTGGGCAGTTAACTGGGTCCACCTCTCGTTCTCTACACCAAGTGACGAAAACATTCCACTTGAGGCTGTACAATCTCCTAGTAGACGGGGCCCTAGAGCTAAGTAAGGTCTCTATAACGTCTGCCGGCAGGCCCTCCTCTCGGAACCTGGCCCCCTCAGGGGCCAGACCCAGAGGTTCCAGATTTCGGGGCGGGGGTGAAATATTGTGCCCCCCGCCTGTGATAGGAGGTCCCTCCTCAGAGGGACCTGCCACGGGTGATCCGCCAGCAGCGCTATTATGTCCGAGAACCATACCCGAGTTGGCCAACAAGGAGCTACCAGAAGGAGACTGACTCCCTGTTGCCGAACCCTCTCCAGGACCCCTGGGAGCAGAGCGACGGGGGGAAATGCATACAGACGCCGCCTCGGCCACGTCTGTACCATGGCGTCCAACCCCAGCGGGGCTGGGTGCGTGAGGGAGAACCACAGTGGAAAGTGGGACGTCTCTCGAGACGCAAACAGATCCACTTCCACTGGGCCGAACCTCCTGACAATCGCCTCCACCACCTCTGGGTGGAGCCGCCATTCCCCGGGCCTCAGCCCTTGCCTCGATAGTATATCTGCCCCCTGATTCTGTATCCCCGGGATATACATTGCCCTGAGGGATAACAGTCTGCCTTGTGACCAGCGAAGAATGAGATGCGCCAGTTTGCATAGCGGGCGCGACCTCAACCCCCCCTGGTGGTTCAGATATGCCACGACAGCCGTATTGTCTGTACGGACTAGAACGTGGTACCCGCGAAGCTCTGGGAGGAAACTCCTGAGAGCCCTGTAAACCGCCATCATTTCCAGGCAGTTTATGTGCCAGGTCGAATGATGGTCCTCCCATAAACCCCTTGCAAAGCGGCCTTCCATGACCGCGCCCCAACCAGTTAGGGAAGCATCTGTTGAAACGGTGTTCCGGCAACATGATGCTCCCAGGACTGGCCCTTGGGACAGAAACCAAGCTTTCTTCCATATACCTAGAGCCCGAAGGCATTTGCGCGTGACTCTGATCATACGGAATGGGTTCCCTCTGGGGGAAAACCCCTTGGTTTTCAGCCACCACTGTAGAGCTCTCATATGTAGCAGGCCGAACGGAATAATGTTGGACGCTGCCGCTAGATGCCCTAACACTATCTGAAAGTGTTTCACAGTGATACTCTGGCCTAGCTTTATTCTTGAGACTACCGCCAGGATGGTCTTGATTCGTGCGGGGGAGAGTTGCGCCCGCATCGAAACCGAATCCCATACCACCCCCAGAAAGGTCGTTTTCTGGGCTGGCGCCAACACGCTCTTTTTTGTGTTGAGCCTCAACCCCAAGCGTTGGATATGTGCTAGAACTACATCTCGATGTTGAACTGCCATCTCGGACGACTGGGCCAGTATAAGCCAGTCGTCGATGTAATTCAGTACCCGGATGCCCTGAAGTCTCAATGGAGCCAGAGCTGCATCCATACATTTGGTAAACGTGCGAGGGGAAAGAGCTAGACCAAAGGGAAGCACTCGATATAGGTACGCTTCGCCCCCGAAAGCGAACCTCAGAAACTTCCTGTGGCATGGAAGGATGGAGACATGAAAATAGGCGTCTTTTAAATCTATCGTGACGAACCAGTCCTTGGGCTGGATCTGACTCACGATTGTGGGAATGGTTAACATCTTGAACCTGAATCTCTTTAGAGACCGGTTCAGATAACTCAGATCTAAAATCGGCCGAAGCCCTCCATCCTTTTTTTGGAACTATAAAGTACCGGCTGTAGAACCCGGCCTCCCTCTCCGACGGCGGGACCCACTCTATGGCCCCCTTTGCCAACAAGGATTTTACTTCTTGTTCCATTACCCGAACCCGCTCTGGCACCACTGCAGTCCATGTCACCCCATTGAACTTTGGCGGGGGGTGATCGAACTGCAGTCTGTACCCTATTTCTACAGTACGCAGGACCCATGTGGATATATTCGGAAGGCATTTCTATGCGCCGAGATAATCTACTAAGGGAATCAGCCTCTCGAGGCTGGTCTCGGGTGTTATTTGAGTCTCGTTTCCCGTCCCCTGAAGCGGATGCCCGGCAGGGGACGAAATACGATTTTCGATATTTGGACACTCGTCCCGCCCAGTCGCAGGTCTTACTCGAGGCGACTGGATCGAAACGTGCCCTAGGAAAAACGATGTGGCCCGAAGCGTCTGTGACGGCGGGATTACCACATCGTTTTCCCTTCGAGAGCGTCGCGCGAGAGACAACCTCGGTTGTTCCCGCGCGAGGGGGACCGCTCTCTGAAGCCCTACCACAGCTAGGACTTCTTCCCAGCAGCCTTTTTAGCGAGAAGGACGTTCCTTAGATCGGCCTTCTGCACGGAAGCCTGCTGGTGAGAGCGCCGCCTCTGTTGCCAAGCTCCCGGAGGAGGGGCTCTAGAAGCGACGCTCTCTTTTTGCACCTGACGGTGCGAGGAGCTGGCTGACGGCTGCGGCTGCCCACTAGTGGCAGCCTTTGCTGGTTTTGGCCGAAGGGGGAGAAACTGTCGGAAGGCTGCTGACTGTTTTCTCGCCTCCTGAAACCTGTCGACGACCGAATTAACGGCGTCGCCAACAGGCCAGAAGGCGAGATCGGGGAGTCTAAGAGAAAAGTCTTATCTTTCTCCTTCATCCCCGACAGATTTAGCCACAGGTGTCTCTCCACTGTCACCATAGAGGCCATGGAGCGGCCGATGGCACGGGCCGTCTCCTTGGTGACGCGGAGAGACAGATCAGCAGCCTTCCTAAGCTCTAATACATCCTCCGGGGAGGGACCTTCTCCCTCGTCAAGCTCTTTAAATAGGTCGGCCTGGTACGCCTGCAATATCGATAGCGTGTGCAGAGCGCTACCAGCCCGACCCGCCGCCATATATGCCCTGCCCACCAACGCTGATGTGTCCCTGCATGGCTTGGTGGGCAGTACCGGGGCTTTTAGGGACGTTGCCGATTCGGGTGACAGATAGCTCGCGAGAGCATCTTCCACCCGTGGCATCGTCCCGTAGCCTGCCTCGCGCGCACCCAAGACATTAGCATAATCTAATACTGGGGGGTTGGATATGCGCGCGGAGTATGGTCTATTCCAGGACCTACACAACTCGTTGTGCAGGTCCGGAAAGAACGGCAAGCCCCGGCGAGGCGACTGAGCCCGGCGCGAGAGAAACCGGTCGTCCAGCCTACTGGATGGCTGGACTTCCTGCCTCTCTTGTGGCCAATCGATATTTAACTTGGCCACGGCACGAGTCAGTACCTCAATAAGCTCCTCTTGGGCGGGTGGGTGCGGTGGTGACATGTATGCGGCCCCACCCGCCTCGATGTTGATATCTTCCGGATCCTCGGATCCGGAGAGAATCAACATCTGATTCTCCACCCCGGGGGAAGGAGCCGCTTCGCGGGCTTCCACACGAGGTGGGAGAATCTCTGAACTATCAGAGGAAGATTGAGAAAGTGCCTCGGCAGTCTCAATCTCCGCTGATACGTCCAGCTGCGAGCCCCATGATCTGCGACGCCGCGCCGCCTCAGCGGACGCAGGCCCAGAACCACGGGGCTCGCGTGGTTGGCCGGCCTCGTCAAAGACCGCCAACCGAGACCTCAGCACCCTGAGCGTCAGCAGCTCGCAGTGGCTGCAGGCGGCTCCCTCGAGAGCCGCCTGAGCATGCTGAACGCCCAGGCACTGTACACAAAGAGAGTGCGTGTCCGTTCCCGAGATGTAGCGGGGACACGGATGCACGCACCTCTTAAACTCAGAACTAGACATATTATCTTCGTTCTTAGGTCTCTTTTTTACTGAATATATATATATTTATATGGGACAGACAACAATAAATAGACAGACAATGTTCAAACACACACAGAGCGTTATGCTGAAGAGCGATAACTGACGCTACTATGCGCCGGGCTCCCCTTTATAGCTTCCGGGTATGCCGTCACATCTACGTCATGACGTAGGACCAATAAGGATTGGACTAGTTTCATTCATACTTCAGACGCGTTCATGCTAAGGGAGTATCCCCAAATCGTCGTTCCGACGCAGTGCGAAGTTCCCTCGATATAGGGAACAGGATATTTGGTCACCTGTCATCTGTTGGTCATCTGTTGATGTTTTCAGACTGTGGAAAAACTAGCGTTCAGGTGTTTTCAAATTTCATCTGAAACGAGCAGTGTAGGGAGTACCTTATTACAAGTAACATGCGTAACATAATCAGATTACTTTTTGATGTAACCGTTAAGTAAATCATTACAACACTCAAAAAAATGACCTGATGAATTTACTTAAAATTGCAGCATCAAGTGGTCTCACACAGCTAAATTGAGTAATTTTTACAAATATAATGCAAAAATAACTCATTGGACAAACTAAATTTACTTCAAACAATCAATCAACTTTATTTATATAGAATGACAATTGTTTCAGAGCAGCTTCACAGTGTTAAACAGGACAATATTGTAACAAAATTTGATTTGGCTGTACAGTCGTTCTGGAGAAAACAGTGATGTTATCAGCTTATTTTAATTTATCATTACGGTTTATCATTACAAACGGTTATTATTGAGGGCAGGAATTCCATCCAATAAATTAGTAAGAGTGCCCAAAGCCTAAACACAGGCACCATTCTCCTATATAATGGTTACCACAAAATTACAGAAACTCCTCTAAATGTCCAGCAACTGAACATTTAATACTAACATAAACACTAGCATCAGTCCCATGCAAAGCATGCTGGGAACTACAGATCCACTGCCCAGTTTGTTTGTTTCACTCAGCAATGTTAAGTTAACAGAACAAACACTTATTAAAGGATTAGTTCATCCAAAAATGAAAATTCAGTGATTAATTACTTACCCTAATGTCGTTGGAAACCCATAAGACCTCCATTCATCTTCGGAACACAAATTAAGATATTTTTGTTTAAATCCGATGTCTCAGAAAGGCCTTCATTGACACCAATGTCATTTCCTCTCTCAAGACCCATAAAAGCCCATCTCACTACAGTGGCTCTACAATAATTTTATGATGCGACAAGAATAGTTTTTGTGGGCAAAAATAAATAAACAACGACTTTGTTGTGTTCGACCACTAGGTTTGAGGGGGTGTTTTTGGTCTAAGTGTGCGTATGCGTTGTAGAGTGAGTGGCACAGGACAAGTAGAGTGGTTATCCGTTCAGCCGTGTATGTATGTGCTTCATATTAAATAACTAACTGAACTACTACGACATAACATTGGCGACAAGGATGGCTGAGTTTAGCTTACCACCGCCGGCCCCTTTTCTTCCCGTGCCTGGTGAACCGCCTATTCCATGGGCGACTGGATTGATGGCTTCACAGTGTATCTCAAGGCCATGAACTATGATAATATATCTGATCGGAGGAAAATCACTTTGCTTCGTCACTGCCTTGGAGCTGAGGGACAGAGAATATATTGTGCTCTCGGGAATGCTGAGACATACGAGGAAGCAGTCGCTCTTCTCGCAGACCACTTCACGGGCCAACAGCGAGTCATACTCCGCCGATATAAACTACGCAAGCGTCTTCAGCGGCCGGGTGAGTCTGTGCAAGATTACGTGACTAATCTGCGTGACATGGCTCATTCAATTATGGAACACTTCAAGATCACATTGTTCGTGATCAGTTTATTGAAGGGATACTATGTGACAAGACTCGGGAAAAACATTAATAATATGTATATGGTAATAAAATATATGATAATATAATAAAACATAAGGACATTAAACCAAGCTGTTGTAATTGCACTGCAAGTGGAGTCTGCTCTTGAATGCTCCACACTGCTCGCTGGCGCGCGCCCCCCTGTGGACGTTCCCAAGCAACAGCTCCGATCTTCCTGCCATTTAGGCCACTGCCATTTACCCACAGAAAAGACTGAAGATGACAATGCAGGTTTTCCAGTGCAGTTTGCACAGTTGCAGAGAAATCAACGCAGTTTGAGCTTTTGTGGCAACTGTGGCTCCAGTTCGCACAATTCAAAAGCCCAAAATTGCCCTGCACATGGACAGACATGCAGGAACTGTTTAAAAAAAATCACTTTGCTAAAGTTTGCCGGTTGGCTCCCGCTACACAAGCAGCACGAAGGAGACCCTCACCTGTCTGTAATGACTACACTGAGATTAGACATGGATCAGCTGGCCAGGCAGCTTTTAGGACATGTACTGTGCTGCTGGAGGAGGTGAGCCTTCCACTCCTGATGGATACAGAAGCAGCGGCATCGTTGCTTAATGCCAGTACGTATTACAAGTTTTTCTCACATCTGCCATTACAGAAGCCCTGCACCTCCCTCTGTGGTTACAACAGCCACAAGATTGTGATGCTTGGCGTTCTCCGGGTCTCAGTGCGTTACGGCTCTAAACATCTGCCATCATTTCCTTTCCACATTACTTAGCGGGGAGCCAACCTTCTGGGATGGGATCTATTTACAAGCTTGGGATTCACACTTCGAGATAAAAAGGGCTCTGATATCCACCATGTCACCTCCACCTGGCAACAGAGATGGCCATCACTGTTCGACAGACTGGGCTGCCTTAAAACATTCACCCATAGGCCTTTAGTTGACCCTGGCGTGCCTACAGTCATTCAGCCCCAGCGCAGAATTCCCCTAGCTCTGCAGGAGGAAGTGACTTCGGAGCTCCATATGATACTGGACATGGGAATTATTGAGCCATTCAATGCATCCCCTTGGATTTCTAATTTGGTCATCGCAAATAAGAAATCGGAAGGAATATGCGTTTGTGTTGACCTGCGCTCTGTAAATAAGGCGGTTATCCCAGACAAGTACCCCTTGCCCACAGCTGAGGAACTGACCGCTTACTTGTATGGTTCGAAGGTTTTGTGGGGTACCGTCTCACGTCTAGGGGCATCGCCCCTCTTCAGTCAAAAATTGAGGCGATACACAGAATCCCAGAGCCCCCCTCCACCTCCTAGGTGGCCTCATTTCTGGGCATGATGGCCTATTACCTTCGTTTCCTGCCTCAGTACTCCCAAACCACAGTGCCCCTTCGCCAGTTACTAAAAAGAGAAGAGCCATGGAAATGGACTAGTGCATGCTCCGAGGCCGTTCGTACACTTAAGTCCCAGCTTACCACACCTCCTGTTCTAGCTCACTTTGATCCCAACAGTCAGCCTATCATCACCTGCAATGCCTCCACACAGGCACTGGGAGCAGTGCTGTCGCAGATGCAGGAGGGGGTGGAGAGACCTGTGGCATTTGCCTCCAGAGCTTTGACCCCCACAGAACAGGGTTACTCTGTAGGTGAACGTGAGGCCCTTGCGTGTGTCTGGGCAACTGAAAGGTGGCATCTCTTCCTCTATGGTCGGCATTTTACCCTCCGCACAGACCATCAGGCTCTGACCACTCTTTTGTCACCCTCTGGCTCGGGCCATAAACCCCTGCGTTTTCACAGATGGGGTGAGCGTCTAAGGCAGTATGACTACCAACACAAGTTCATGCCAGTGAGGGACAATGTGGTTGCTGACCTCTTATCTCGAGTGTGACCCCACACTGTCAACACTGCATACATTTATACGCTCGGGATGGCCAGCACGGGTGCCTGAGGAGCTAAAACCTTTTTGCTAAGGTACGAAATGAACTGTCATATTGGGGCGATGTTTGTGTCTCTAGAGGCCTGTGTACAGTTGTGCCGGGCAGCCTGCGTGCACGCATCTTATCATTGGCGCATGAGGGGCATTTGGGTATTGTAAAGCTCAAGCAAAGATGCCGGGACCTGGTCTGGTGGCCAGGCATTGATCGCGACATTGAAGGACTTGTCAGAGACTGTGAACCATGTCTACTAAGTGGAAAGACTGGACAACCGGTCTCACCCCATTTGCAGCCTGTTCCATGGCCATCTCATCCTTGGGAGCACCTTCAACTGGACATTTGTGGGGAAATTCATGGCCATGGCTTCCCCCAAAATTAGCGCTTTCTGGTGGTCGTGTATGATCTCCATTCTAAATGGCCTGAGGTAATACCAGCCGGAACAGTGACAACACAGACAATCACTCAGATACTGAAGAGTCTGTTTGCTCGCTTGGGCATGCCCCGTGCCATCACTACTGACAATGGGCCGCAGTTTACCTCTGCAGAGTTCACCTTCCTGTGCAGTAAAGGAATTAAGCATTTCCGTGCCGCACTCTACCACCCTCAGGCTAATGGTGGGGTCGAAAGATTCAATCAAAGCCTTAAGAATGACATTTGTGCACACCAGGCCCAGGGGTATACATTCCAGACAGCACTCAACTTGACACTGATACATTACAGAGCTAGCCAGCACACCACCACTCAGGCTTCCCCTGCTCTGCTCATGCTTGGCCGAGAGATGGAATTGCCATTGGACAGACTCAGACCACAAGAATTGTTGGCCGCAGTGGCAGGTGGCACCAGGGCAGCAGCCAAAGCTGCCGTAGCTTCAAACCAGAAGTGAATGAAGGCGAACTTTGACAGAAGACATAAGGCCAAACCCAGTAAGATAACAGTTATGGACTGGGTTCGGGTCCAGAGACCCCACCGCTGCAACAAAATGGGATTTGTTTTGGTCTAAACGACTCCAGGTGGATCATCATTTAGGGCCTGCCACTTTCTTGTTGAATGATGATTCTTGCTGGCATGAAAGCAGACTGCGGAAAGTACCAACCCCTTTCAAATCAAAGATATGCTCACAGGCAAGGGAGCCTAGTGGAGGACCAACACACAACATGGCTTTTGAACCAGGGCCAGTACAACCATGGACAGGCCGGGTGCATCAAGGTTCCCCTGTCAGGGTGATCCCACAACAATCTCCACCAGCTGTGGGGCCTCAACCTTTCCAGTCACTGCTTGATGAGAATCAGGAGGGCCAGGAGGTGCCGCAGTCGACAGTAACCGAGAGCCGGCCAATTCGAGCAAGGGCTCGTCCTGCATACCTAAAGGACTTTATCACTGACTTCAATGCTTAGGTGTTTGGTCATTTTTTCTCTAATAAAGGCTTGATAGAGCACAGTTTGTTTAGTTCTTTTTTGGGGGTGTGAGCCACTAGGTTTGAGGGGGTGTTTTTGGTCGAAGTGTGTGCATGCGTTGTAGAATGAGTGGCACAGGACTAGTAAAGTGGTTATCCGTTCAGCTGTGTGTGTGCGCTTCATGTTAAATAACTAACTGAACTACTATGACATAACATACTTATATAGTGATGGGCCAATTTCAAAACAAAGATTTGAATGGTTATGAATCAGTGTATCAATTCAGGATTCATATCACGTGTTAAACCGCTTAAACGCCTGAAATCACGTGACATTGGCGATCCGAATCCTGAATCAATACGCTGATTCATAACCGTTCGAATCTTTGTTTTGAAATCCGCCCACCACTATATAAGTTGTTATTTAGGGGGTTTTTTTGCGCACAAAACATATTCTTGTCGCTTCATCACTATTCTTGTCTCACTGTAGTGAGATGGACTTTTTAAGTCGTCTTTAGTGCCTTTTATGGGTCTTAAGAGAGTAAATTACATTGGTGTCAATGAAGGCCTTTCTGAGCCATCGGATTTCAACAAAAATATAATGTGTTCCGAAGATGAACAGAGGTCTTACGGGTATTTAACAACATTAGAGTATGTAATTATTGACAGAATTTTCCTTTTAGGATGAACTAACCCTTTAAGCTGATAATATTCATTTTTAGTAGAAACAACTCAAGAAGTAAATTTAAGTTCATGTAGTTACGTGAGTTTTATAAGTAATGTGAACAAGGATGATTTGAGTGAAACTATCAACAGTGAAAAGTGACGTAGCATTCATTCCCAGATTACTTTTTTGATGTAATGAGTAAAGTAATGCATTACAAGTAACATTTGTTACCACATTACTTTTTTGATGTAATGTGTAAAGCATTACAAGTAATATGCATAATAAAATCAGATTACTTTTTGATATAATGTGTATAGTAACTCATTATAAGTTACATTCTACCAGACTACTTTTTTGATGTAAAGAGTAACACATTAGTAATCACATTACTTTTCTGATTTAACAAGTAACACATTACAAGTAACATGCATTACATAATCCGTCTACTTTTATGAAGTAAAGAGTAAAGTAATGCATTACAAGAAACATGCACATAATCAAGCTACTTTTTATGTAACTGCAATTTACATTCTTATAGCACAAATGTATTTATTTACAGCCAAAACATTTCACGCAGATGAAGTATTTTCAAGAGCAACAGTCACAGTGATGTTGTGATGCATGATGCCCAATTTAGTGAACAGATGATTACTCTTAATCTAAAACCACTACTTGGAAAATTTAACAATGATATGACTCCTTAGAAGTTACTTTTATGCTACAGAATTCAACTTTTTTTATTTTCTTCTTTTTACCTGCAAGAGTTTCCTAGGATAGAAGGAATGGATTGATATTCTGGAGCAACGTGGCATTTCTGAATGGCCGTTGACCATCTTGGTTTGGATAAAAAAATCTACATACAACAGCTTGCCACTTGATGGCAGTGTATAAGATGCACTAGCGTCCACTATAGAGGTTGATGTGAAACTATGCCATCAAAAACTCCATGCATATGCAAGAAAATGCTTTTTGAATCGCTGTCCACTGTAGTGACAGTATAATTCATATTCATAATACAAACTGGTTAGGAAATAACTTTGGAAAAAGCTAATCTCAGACTATGATGAATACATTTGACATTTATTGAATTATCTATTGTATTAAAGTATTTATGAAATTAGATATATTTTATACACTTATAGAGGGAACACAACATTATGAAATATCCAATGTTTTAAAGTAACAATATGAACTGTTATGCAATATAAAATATATTATCATCTATATTTTAAAACAACGACCATTTAAACAAAAACCATGTATTCTTTAAAATCATCCTAAGAAACAGAAACTTTCGTCTAATTGAAGAATGGCCCATCTATAGAGCCCCCTGCTGTCAACAAACAATAATGCACCTTCACAATTTGGCTGAACTGTAGGCACGTTCAGTTTATAATTTTTTATAAAGGAAATCCAATCCCTGACCTTGAATGGAGGTGCATTTTAGTCATATTTCCCAAACATTTTTCTGTTTCAGATCATAGGTCTTTGGGATCAGAGGTGAAAAAGACAAGTTTGTCCCACTGCAATAATCATAATTCAACAAATACACAAATCTAAATGAGGGGAATGTTTTGGAAACTTGTTTTAACCATATGTTTTATGAATAACATTTGTAGTAGTTTGCAATGACATCAAGTTCATAATAATTCTCACTCCCTATTTTACAGTTCATCGGGACTATGGAAAGAAATGCTGATAAAATAAAGCATTGTTTTCTGTATAGAGCCTCGTTTCTGTTGAACTGTAGTCGGTGTGAAAGCACAATGTGAGCCTGCTGTTGTAGTTACGCTGCAGGCCTTACTCTGGATGCAATGCAGCTGTGGAAATATTTGAGATCATTTCCTCGTTCTAATTCTCACAATTCTTGCTTTCTCAGCACAAACACAGCACCTGAAGAAAGTCCATAAAACAGGCTCAGATAAAAACATCATGACACACTCAAGTGGGGTTTCTGAAATATTAAGGCATGTCTGAGACAGCAGAGGACTTTTTCAAGTCTGTAAGGTATTTGAATCTTTTCTAATAGCCGGTGAGAGTCACTTGTTCAAGTCTTGGAGACGTAAACAGACAGCTCTGAATGAATGCGCTTAGCAGAAGAACCGCTGCAACAGCACATTTTTACTCTAAACATTTTTCTCCCTGAAAAAGGTTGGCTAACGAAAGAGACTGGCAAATCTTCTTTCTTCAAATCATTGGCTAGAGAACTGAAAAACAAAAAACACTTTGTTTTGCAGGTATACACCGAAAGATCACGTTTTGGCTAGTTAGCATGATCTAGTTTGCCTCTGCTGGTTGATTAGCTCTGGGGAAAGTCAAATTTTAACTACCATGAGGCATAGAAAATGCTGTGTTAGCATTAACATCCTCACTTAAGTGAACTAACATGAGAAGATGAGATTTTAAAAGGAGACATATTTATATGAACAAAATTAGACATCTGACCAACAAAGTGTAGCTAAATACATATTTTTTCAATGATATTTGGCATTTAAAGTGAATTTGAGTTCATATTTGGTGGTTTAATAAGCAAATAAGATAACATGCTTATATGGTTAGCACATAAGCTAGGTGAGCAAGTTTTTTTATCTGTTTATACACCGATCAGGCATAGCATTATGACCATCTTCCTAATATTGTGTTGATCCCACTTTTGCTGCCCTAACAGCCCTGACCCGTCTAGGCATGGACTCCACTAGATCCCTGAAGGTGTGCTGTGGTATCTGGCCTCAAGATGTTAGCAGCAGATCATTTAAGTCCTGTAAGTTGCGAGGTGGGTCCTCCATGGATCGGACTTGTTTGTTTAGCACATCCCACAGATGCTCGATTGGATTCTGGGGAATTTGGAGACCAAGTCAACAGGGAATACCATTTTCATGAAAGGGTGTACATGGTCTGCAACAATGCTTAGGTAGGTGGGTACATGTCAACGTAACGTCCACATGCATGGCAGGACCCAAGGTTTCCCAGCAGAACATTGCCCAAAGCATCACACTGCCTCCACCGGCTTGCCTTCTTCCCAGAATGCATCCTGGTGCCATGTGTTCCCCTAGTTAAGCGGCGCACACGCACACGGCCATTTGAGCTACAGTAGCTGGTATGTTTAACTGGACCACACAGGTCAGTCACGTGTATCAATGAGCCTTGGCCACCCATGACCCCGCCGCCGGTTCACCATTTTTACTTCCTTGGACACTTTTGATAGATAATGACCACTGCAGACCGGGAACACCCCACAAGAGCTGCAGTTTTGGAGATGCTCTGACCCAGTCGTCTATCTTAAAATTATACTACCAAAACCAAAGAGAATGACAAAGTATGCTGCAATGGTATATTACATGACAAATTGAGCAAACGATGTAAAACAGGTCTCGCTTTGTGAATGTGAAAAACACATTAAGGCTAAATGTAACAAAGAGAAGCTTTCATGCGGGTTTCCCTAAATAGCTCGAGTCTGCAATTCTCTGAAGGCTTGTATTCGTTTTCTGGTGTTTGCTATCACGGTCAGCCTCTGGTTTATGTCCCGGCTGAGGAGAAATCATGTGGAACGTATTTGGGGGGTAAATTCAGTTTGAAAGGATGTGCCTGTCATCGCCCTCTTACATGCGACTCACGCTATACGCTTATGATGTCATTGCAATGATTGACGGCGCTAAAAATGAGACCATGGACTACTGAACAAACACGATAACATCAGTTCTGGATTTGGGAAAATAAATCAAGTGCAAATCTGATAGCAATTACATTTAAAAGACAAATGTTTATATGTACTATTTTTTGGGTTGGTTTTTGCGCCATATTCCAAGTCTTCTGAAGCCGTACAGCAGCCAAGTGTGAAGAAAAGACTGAATATTATGTCATTAATTGACATTGGTATATATCAGTAGCAGGGGTGTAGTTACGGGGTACCCCTGATTTAAGCTTGTTCACCCCTCTGGTCACCCCTGTTGCGCTTTAACAGCTGATTTTTCTCAGTTACAAATAAGTGACACAGGCACAAAGGCTATGTACACACTCCAGCTGAACTAAATTGTCAATGTACCTATTAATATGGGAAAAAATAACAAGCCCAAAGATGCCTATAATAAGTGTACATGACAATAGAAATGTGCGCTTGGTAAACCAGAAAACTGCAACGGTCAAAATTCTTCAAACACATGTTCACATAGAAAATGAATGGAAAAATAGCACAGTAGAAGTGTTTTTTGTTTTGTTTTTGTTTTTACAAAATTAACAAATATGGTAATGCACGCTAACTTACAGTCTATATCCTGTGATAGCACAAGGAAAGGCAATTGCATGAAAATGTAAATGAACACACCGTCACATTTTTAATAACTTAAAAAAACGTAAAACCTTTTAAACTATAGGTGTCGATTTAAGGCGTTTAATTAGATGAATTAGTTATTTGGGAAAATAACGCATTCAAATTATTAATGCATTTGATGCACTTACCCCCGCCCAAGACCTACTTAGGTCATCTTACATTTCATAAAGTTGATTGATGAAGAATATGATGCAGGGCAACAACTCACTGTAAAATGAAGCCTATAGAGTAGATAGAATGGTCATAAAATTCAAGATATTGTCACAGTCACGCCAGGCTCCCACGTCACAGACACTCCACGATCGCTCTCACCTGAGTTTTAATCATGCACACCTGATGCACATCACCACGCCCATCACCAGTAGCACAAAAGACACACACACGCACCCAGTCACTGTCCGGTCTTGTTTGCACTAAGGTACTAACCTGTTATGCTTACCTTAAGGACTCCCTCGAAGAGAATTACCCATCTCCACGTCTGCTTCCAAGTCTCCAGCGATCTCCTGTGTCCAGCATGTGTGTGTTCAGTGTTCTCCATCGTTCCCCTCCTGAGTCTCTCCAACATCCACCGAAGTTCACCCTGAGAAGCCCAGTCACCGTCACGTCAACACTCAGTCACTGTTATCACTCTACTGGTGCTAAGAATAAAACCTGCTTGACTTACATCTTGTCTCTGTCCGTCTGTACCCGTAACAGATATGGGGCAAAATTGCATTTTAGTTTAGGTGTTTTTAAACTCACACATTTGTTGTTGTCCGGGTCAACACGAATACACGAATACATTGCAGGCTCTCTCTAACTCATATCCAAGGTGAATCATCAACTCTATTATCCTTTACCTGTGTTTTATTTAACTAAATATACATCAGCATATGAAAAAACCCATGTGCAGGTTACTTTTCAAAAAAGTTGGTACACTGTACAAATTGTGAATAAAAAAGGACTGCAATAATTGACATTTCTTAAACTTATATTTTATTCACAATAGAATAAAGATAACATATCAAATGTTGAAAGTGAGACATTTTGAAATGTCATGCCAAATACTGGTTCATTTTTTTATTTCATGAGAGCTACACATTACAAAAAAGTTGGGACAGGTAGCAATAAGATGCTGGAAAAGTTAAATGTACATACAAGGAAAAGCAGGAGGATCAACTTCTTAAGTCAATAGTCAACATGATTGGGTATAAAAAGAGCCTCTAAGAGTGGCAGTGTCTCTCAGAAGTCAAGATGGGCAGAGGATCACCAATTCCCCCAATGCTGTGGCGAAAAATAGTGGAGAAATACCAAAAAGCAGTTTCTCAGAAAAAAATTGCAAAGAGTTTGAAGTTATCATCATCTACAGTGCATCCAAAGATTCAGAGAATCTTGAACAATCACTGTTTCAAAAACTTATTTTTCCCTAAAAATTATACATTTTCTTAGTTTAAACATTTGATATGTCATCTATGTTGTATTCTGAATAAAATATTGAAATTTGAAACTTCCACATCATTGCATTGTTTTTTATTCACAATTTGTACAGTGTCCCAACTTTTGTGGAATTGGGTTTGTATTTCTATTTAATTTCATTTTAATTTTGAGGAACTAAATCAATTCTTAGTCCACATATTGCCAAAGACCATGAATAGTCACATATGGCATACGGATTAGTTTGTTATTATTTCTTTGTTTTTTCGGAGTCCAAAAAGCTCCAAGATGAGCAATGTTGTAGGTAAATGATTTATGCTAGCAATGCCTATGCAAAACTGGACCTCGACTCTCATGAACACAAAACATGAGCAAAGTTATTCTTCTCCTCCTCTCTGGGAAGTGATTCATCACGGGGAGCAGCAGTCTTTTATCAAACACAACAACGAACCCTCCTTGATGTCTAAAAAGAAGAAGTTTCCACACATCCAGCTTGTAGAGCAAGCAGAGCATTCTTTCAGAGCAACAACAGCCAGTAAACCACTAGGGGAGTCTTGGACAGGACTATCTATTATGGAACAGCACCAGGGTCAGTTTGGGTTCGTCTGGGTCGATCTGCACCTGACCGAACTTTCTTTAGGAAAACGTTTTACGAGACATTTCATTTTCACTCTGCAGTAGAACACACAAATTAAGCTGCAGCAGTTTACTAATGAAATTGATTACAGGGTTTCACGGTCATGAAAACCTTTTAAAACTGTGATTTTCAGGTCTGGGAAGCCTTTTAACAAAATCATAAAAGTCATGGAAATTTCTATGAAGAATATAAAGCTGTTTAACCCTTCAGTTCAACAGTGTTTCAGCAATCATTATTATTATTATTATATTCGGCGACCCGGATCTATATCTAACAAGGATAGATCACTATCTGTCATGATAATATAAAACTCTCCTGATATTAGAGTAACAAATAGAGAAGAATAAAATAAAGCATATTTTTGTTCACTTTTGGAGCTTGGAAGGGTTCAGTTTGAGCAGATGTTTTATACTATACTGCAGTCAGCCGTATCCAGGCCGGATGGTGGACCTGCACCCAGACATGACCAACGCATCCCTGGAGCGTCTGCTGAGCCCGTGTCAACTGGTGTCTCCTCTGAATTCAATATCACTTTCTAAAGCCAAGTGGCGTGTTATCTGTGCGCAATTTGAGCTATCCGAGTGTATGTCTACGCCGTGTGATTCTGCATTAATGTCCATCATCCCCGCATGTGATTCTGCGTGTATGTCTACGCCGAAACAAACCATTGTGTGTGTGTGTGTCCACAATGTAAATGGATTTATAAAAGTACAAAATTATGTTTTTTTGAAAATGTAAAAATGCAGAATGTTTCTTGTGATGGGTAGGTTTAGGGATCAGGGTTAGTTGTAGGCAATCGTTATTGTGATTGACATGGCCAAATGAAAATGTAAAGAATCAGTTGCGGGGCATTTCCGCTGAACTGGTTCGGGGGGAAAAAAGCACGCATATGGAAGGGAAAATGACATCATACCCAGTGTGCCTTGAGAGGCTCATTGTGATTGGTCGATGAGACACTACCAGGAACGCCCAAAAGGCGTATTTGTTTCATGACGGGAATGGCCAAGTTGCAGCTGTACCCTTCTCTCTGAATTTGCCTCATCGATTCGTCATCCTCAATAAACCCGTCTCCGGCGTAACGACTCCGATCTTTTGAATATTCATATTTAATAATTACTTACTTGACACGTCATCCTAAATAAACCCATCTCCGGCGAGATGACTCCGATCCTTCAAATATTCATATTTTTGTGTAATCGACACATCCTCAATAAACCCGTCTCTTGCGTGATACCTCAAACGTTTTGATCTAATATGATTTCTGACCTGTAAGGTTGCCAGAATAATAATCATACACTGTGTGTTAATAGACCAGAGGAGAACTGGCACCCCGACTGAGTCTGGTTTCTCCCAAGGTTTATTTTTCTCCATCATGCCCTGGTGGAGTCTTGGTTCCTTGCCACTGTCGCCTTTGGCTTGCTCAGTTGGGGACACTAACATTTCTATTTTAGTTTTCAACTAAATATACAAATACTATGAATTACTAAATTAACTGTATCAACTATATTACTGATCTGCCCACATTGTCGCTATATGATAAATTGAAATGAGCTGATAACATCAGTTTTCTCCAAAGCGACTGTACAGCCAAATCAAATTTTGTTGCAATACTGTCCTGTTTACACTGTGAAGACGCTTTGAAACAATCATCATTGTAAAAGCACTACATAAATAAAGTTGACTTGACTTGACCATCATCACGGTCCTCGTCAGAGCTCATTTCCCAGTACATTCAGCATCTGGCTCATATTCACCACCTCAAACATAATCTCAAAACTATCATTTTCAACATCTTTAAAATAAATATTGTGATCTCTGACAGCTTCTTCACCAGATCCACCATCAAGTGACAGTAATATTTGCGTTCAGTACTTGGTCTGCAGTAAATCACTGAGCCAAGCTTTGCTGATGATTCTTGCAAAAAACCTTGAGCTGAAGCTCAAATGTTGTGCGTAACCAATGATGTTCATTCTCGTGTGTTACGTGGAACTGCAGCACGCTTGTTGTGCTCTTCAGAACATTTGCACTAAACCCCTCAGTTGTAATGGATTCGTTTTCAGATTCCTTTATTAACTTTAAGAGTCAAAGTCTTCAAAATCTTCAATCTTCACCTTCATTTGTGTTCTGAAAATGAATGAAAGTCTTACGGGTCTGGAACGACGTGAGGGTGAGTAATTAATGACAGAATTTTCATTTTTGTTGAACTATCCCTTTAATTAAAGTCAAGTTAAAATAAATTTAAAAAAATAGTTACACTTTATTTTATTGTACATGACCTTAAAGTGTAGTTACCAAAGAAAGTACTGGTAATATAAGGCGACTTCATGGGTTTAGGTTTGGTTTATGGATAGGTTCAGGGTTAGTCGCAGTACCTAGTTATAACCCAGTTATTCTAATTGCTATAACAATACATAGATAATATTACATTCGGAACAGAAATGTAAAGTGCTACCAAAAAATGTGTCATTTTTTCTGAAATATGCATTTTCCACAATTATTGGCGCACCTTCTTTTAATACTTTGTGCAGCCTTCCTTTGCCAAGATAACAGCTCTGGATCTTCTCCTGTGGCATATGGCAAGAGATCTGAGATCATTCCTCCATACAGAACCTCTCCAGGGCCCTCATTTATCAACGGTGCATACGCACAGATCTGTGCGTAATAAGCGCGTAAGAACAATTTCACGCAAAGTGTGGGATCTACCAACTTGTACTTATACATATAAATGTGTAAATATAAGCAGACATATGAGCATGCTTACGCAGAGAATCTAGTGGTAGAATAGCGACACTACACATAAAGCATATAAGAATGTCACAGTTTAAGCAAGTCACATTTGTCCTGTTTCCTTTAATTATAAAAACACTCTATTTATACGTTTTGTAGTTTTAAACACGATGCATAATTGGTGTCAAACCCTATAAAAGACGTGTGATAAATGTTGGATGCAATTATTTCCTTGGCCCCAACCTACACCCAGTTCCCTTACCGAAGTCCTCAACAAGCCGGAATAAAATGGGGCTTTCATGCTATCACCAGATTCCCAAACATCACTGGAACCATAGACTGTACCCACATAAAAGCACCGTCAACCAACAAATTTAATGATGTAAATAGAAAAGTGAAAATCATTTGTGATGAAAATTTGTTGTTGTTAACCGTCGTTGCTCGACTTGCTTGAATGGCAAAGAAGAGGAAGTTCCTCTTCTTTGCCATTACTGCGGTGAGGAAAAAACACAATCACGTGATTTTTAAAGGGATGTGTTGTCAGCATATTTGGTTGTTTGGAGGCGTTTCCGAATACTAATGACCATGAGTGAGCATATTACGCACACGTGGGATTCGTCAACAATGATTGCTTACTCGTGTGCGGAAGAACTGTGTGCGCATGTTTGATAAATAAAGATTTTCTTGTCCTTAGGCTCATTCTGAAATTTCATTCCACGGACAACATATAGAACTTTTTTTATGCACTGTTGATAAATGAGGCCCCAGATCTTTCAGATTCAGAGGTCCATGCTTGAGGAATCATTTCTTCTGCTCATCCCACAGGTTTTTTTTCCCCCAGGGAACTGCTGTCCATGGCAAAACCTTCTTTTTTCATGGGCCAGACGGCGTGCAAATTAAAGAACAGATGCTGACGGATCATTTTCATAATGGCCAACGAAATCTGCCAAGAGCAGCGCAAATTAGCATCTGGTTTAAGACATGCTTTTTTCGGCCGGTAAATAATGACAAATACCAGTGAATTGACGAGCATAAACCTTAGTAAATCACCTTGTGTGATTGATTTAAAGGTGCGGTATATAGGATTGACAGATTGTGGTCGAAGTAGATACTGCAATCCAATTTTTAAATATTAGAGATTGTTGGTTTCCACCCAATTTGCGACCTGTGGTGTCGAAATACTATTGGGTAAACCGGCAGTGTGCCATTTTGCACATACCAAAACAAAAACAGACATTCCGACAAGGAATGCACACTTCAAAGTAGAATAACTGGCTGTAGCATTGATTTTATATTGGTATAGTTTTTAACTCGGCATCCTAAATATCTGCCAACATATTAAGGTTACTTTTATGCTTTAGTAAAGTGAAAAACTTACATACAGCACCTTTAAATACTCTCCTCCTATCAATTTTGCCTTTTGAAAGGGAAACTGATAAAAAATAATATATTCTGTGGTGAAGTAAATAGTATACTAAAGAAAACATTAGTTCAGGCAAGAATTAAAAAGAAAAATCTTAAGAATATTCTATATTAGTTCAAGCTTGTAGAAATTAAAGCGTAAATATAAACTATATAAAATTAAATAAAACTACTCAACTTTTTCCGATACGGGTGTTCCCAACTGGGGTTTGAATAATTAAAGGAGTCATGAATTGAGAAAATCAACATTTTGAGCATGCGGATTTGTCTGCAGTGAAGTTTTTCAGATGCTTGTGCGTGTCCGCGTCTATGTGTGTCTATGTGTGTATGTGTGTGTGTGTGTGTGTGTGTGTGTGTGTGTGTGTGTGTGTGTGTGTGTGTGTGTGTGTGTGTGTTGTGGTTCGCGGTTATATCCCCTGATCAAACGGGCAAAGTAATAAAAAAATAACATTCTCATTAATCGTGGGTAAATGAGAGATACTGTCACATGCCTGTCCTGTCTTGTGTGCACATGTGGGTTTTGTCAGTATGGCCTTTGTGCTTCTGTCATTGTCTGATCCCTCCCCCTTGTTATCTGATTATTGGTTAAATAACCCCACCTGTTCCCTCTTGATTTCTTCCCCTTATAAGCTCCTTGTGTTTGTCAGTCTGTGTTGGATCCTTGTGTAATGTCTGCGTCTCCCGTTCTCCCTGTGATTCTGTTGGTTTGTTTAAGTTTATATTTTATTATTCTATTGTGTGTTTTTCCCCCTCGTGGGTTTTGTTTTGAGTTTATGTTTTATTTGTTATAAATAAATATATCCTTTTCTGCACTTGAGTCCTCGCACCCTTTTCCATTGTATGTGACGTGACAGAAGGATCCAACCCTACTATGAGGACTCAGCAGAGAAGTTCTCCCTCGGTGCCAGTTCCGGGGGTCCCGAGTCCGGGAATCCCGAGTCCAGACATGGCCTGGAGGGCCGTAATGGGAGGGTTTGTGGTGGCAGTCCTGTATGCTTGGGAGAAGCACAGGGTGTCATCCACCACTCCGGTGGTCCCAGTTCCGGTGGATCGTGTTCCGGTGGTCCCTGTGCCGGTGGACTCCGTTCCGGTGGTCCCTGTGCCGGTGGACTCCGTTCCGGTGGTCCCGAGTCCGGAAACGGCCTGGAGGGCTGTGATGGGATGCTTTGTGGTGGCAGTCCTGCATGCGTGGAAGGAGCACAGGGCTTTATCCGAAGCCCCGGAGGCAGTTCCGGTGGTCTCAGTTCCGGTGGATCGTGTGCCGGTGGTCCCAGTTCCGGCGGCTCGTGTTCCGGTGGTCCCTGTGCCGGTGGATCGTGTTCCGGTGGTCCCTGTGCCGGTGGATCGTGTTCCGGTGGTCCCAGTTCCGGCAGATCATGTTTCGGTGGTCCCAATGCCAGCAGATCGTATTCCGGTGGTCCCAGTGCCGGTGGATACTGCTGGACTGGAGAAGTTTCCCCAACGCCCTGCCTGCGGCGCTGAGGCGTCCTGCTCTCCGTGCGCCGCTGAGGCGTCCTGCTCTCCGTGCGCCGCTGAGGCGTCCTGCTCTCCGTGCGCCGCTGAGGCGTCCTGCTCTCCGTGCGCCGCTGAGGCGTCCTGCTCTCCGTGCGCCCCTGAGGCGTCCAGCTCTCCGTGCGCCGCCGAGGCGTCCAGCTCTCCGTGCGCCGCCGAGGCGTCCAGCTCTCCGTGCGCCGCCGAGGCGTCCAGCTCTCCGTGCGCCGCCGAGGCGTCCAGCTCTCCGTGCGCCGCCGAGGCGTCCAGCTCTCCGTGCGCCGCCGAGGCGTCCAGCTCTCCGTGCGCCGCCGAGGCGTCCAGCTCTCCGTGCGCCGCCGAGGCGTCCAGCTCTCCGTGCGCCGCCGAGGCGTCCTGCTCTCCGTGCGCCGCCGAGGCGTCCTGCTCTCCGTGCGCCGCCGAGGCGTCCTGCTCTCCGTGCGCCGCCGAGGCGTCCAGCTCTCCGTGCGCCGCCGAGGCGTCCAGCTCTCCGTGCGCCGCCGAGGCGTCCTGCTCTCCGTGCGCCGCCGAGGCGTCCTGCTCTCCGTGCGCCGCTGAGGCGTCCTGCTCTCACCGCTCCTCCCTGGCGCCCCCTGCACTCACCGCGCCACCCAGGAGTCCTGCTCTCACCGCGCCGCCCTGGCCGCCTGAACTCTGCGGGCTGTCCTGGCCATTCGAACTTTGTGTGCCACCATGGCCTCCTGAACTTTTTGTTTTCCCTATTCCCTCCTTGTTGACCCTTCCCTTGTTTGTTCCTTCCTTCTCTGTTTCCCCTGTTCCTCCTGTCCCGCCCTGGTCTGTCCCTCCCGTCCCAACCTTCCCACCCTGGTCAGTCCCTCCCGTGCCCCCCTGGTCAGTCCCTCCCGTCCCGGCCTGGTCAGTCCCGCCCTGGTCTGTCCCGCCCGTCCCGCCCTGGTCTGTCCCTCCCGTCCCTAGTGGAGCGTCTGGTAGCCGCTCCTTAAGGAGGGGGTAATGTCACATGCCTGTCCTGTCTTGTGTGCACATGTGGGTTTTGTCAGTATGGCCTTTGTGCTTCTGTCATTGTCTGATCCCTCCCCCTTGTTATCTGATTATTGGTTAATTTGCCCCACCTGTTCCCTCTTGATTTCTTCCCCTTATAAGCTCCTTGTGTTTGTCAGTCTGTGTTGGATCCTTGTGTAATGTCTGCGTCTCCCGTTCTCCCTGTGATTCTGTTGGTTTGTTTAAGTTTATATTTTATTATTCTATTGTGTGTTTTTCCCCCTCGTGGGTTTTGTTTTGAGTTTATGTTTTATTTGTTATAAATAAATATATCCTTTTCTGCACTTGAGTCCTCGCACCCTTTTCCATTGTATGTGACGTGACAGATACAGTATTGTTCAAAATAATAGCAGTACAATGTGACTAACCAGAATAATCAAGGTTTTTAGTATATTTTTTATTGCTACGTGGCAAACAAGTTACCAGTAGGTTCAGTAGATTGTCCGAAAACAAACAAGACCCAGCATTCAGGCTCTTAAGGCTGTGCAATTGGGCAATTAGTTGAAAAGGGTGTGTTCAAAAAAATAGCAGTGTCTACCTTTGACTGTACAAACTCAAAACTATTTTGTACAAACATTTTTTTTTCCTGGGATTTAGCAATCCTGTGAATCACTAAACTAATATTTAGTTGTATGACCACAGTTTTTTAAAACTGCTTGACATCTGTGTGGCATGGAGTCAACCAACTTGTGGCACCTCTCAGCTGTTATTCCACTCCATGATTCTTTAACAACATTCCACAATTCATTCACATTTCTTGGTTTTGCTTCAGAAACAGCATTTTTGATATAATAATAATAATAATACATTTTATTTATAATGCACTTTATATTAAACAAAATCTCAAAGTGCTAAAAAAAAACCCCACAAGTTCTCAATTGGATTAAGGTCTGGAGATTGGGCTGGCCACTCCATAACATTAATTTTGTTGGTTTGGAACCAAGACTTTGCCCGTTTACTAGTGTGTTTTGGGTCATTGTCTTGTTGAAACAACCATTTCAAGGGCATGTCCTCTTCAGCATAGGGCAACATGACCTCTTCAAGTATTTTAACATATGCAAACTGATCCATGATCCCTGGTATGCGATAAATAGGCCCAACACCATAGTAGGAGAAACATGCCCATATCATGATGCTTGCACCTCCATGCTTCACTGTCTTCACTGTGTACTGTGGCTTGAATTCAGAGTTTGGGGGTCGTCTCACAAACTGCCTGTGGCCCTTGGACCCAAAAAGAACAATTTTACTCTCATCAGTCCACAAAATGTTCCTCCATTTCTCTTTAGGCCAGTTGATGTGTTCTTTGGCAAATTGTAACCTCTTCTGCACATGCCTTTTTTTTAACAGAGGGACTTTGCGGGGGATTCTTGAAAATAGATTAGCTTCACACAGACGTCTTCTAACTGTCACAGTACTTACAGGTAACTCCAGACTGTCTTTGATCATCCTGGAGGTGATCATTGGCTGAGCCTTTGCCATTCTGGTTATTCTTCTATCCATTTTGATGGTTGTCTTCCGTTTTCTTCCACGTCTCTCTGGTTTTGCTCTCCATTTTAAGGCATTGGAGATCATTTTAGCTGAACAGCCTATCATTTTTTTGCACCTCTTTATAGGTTTTCCCCTCTCTAATCAACTTTTTAATCAAAGTACGCTGTTCTTCTGAACAATGTCTTGAACGACCCATTTTCCTCAGCTTTCAAATGCATGTTCAACAAGTGTTGGCTTCATCCTTAAATAGGGGCCACCTGATTCACACCTGTTTCTTCACAAAATTGATGACCTCAGTGATTGAATGCCACACTGCTATTTTTTTGAACACACCCCTTTCAACTAATTCAACTAATTGCCCAATTGCACAGCCTTAAGAGCGTGCATATCATGAATGCTGGGTCTTGTTTGTTTTCTGAGAATCTACTGAACCTACTGGTAACTTGTTTGCCACGTAGCAATAAAAAAATATATGAAAAACCTTGATTATTCTGGTTAGTCACATTGTACTGCTATTATTTTGAACAATACTGTAAATCATTGTTTGATTGATAAAGACATTTTGCGAGCCCTGAGGGCGAATCAAAGCCAAAGCACATTATAATATGCTAAACTGTTATCCAATCATAGCAGTGGGCGTTCACTTTAATGCGACACACCCATAAAAACTGAGCGTTCCAGGAGCTAGGCTCAAAACCAGGGTAGAAAATGGCCTCTTACATATTCATTATGATGTTTTTGAATATTAAAAAAATGCAAACGTCATAAGTTGACCTCAGATAACAGTATATATATGTTTTATCGTTGCTTTTATTGTTAGGTTTAGTAACTTGCTATCTTGTGACATTTGGAATTCATTTTCTACTCAAAAAACAATCCATCGAATGTTATCGTCATTGTGTATTGGGTAATAAGTATTGATGTATATGTGTTTAGTTGCGTATTCACTACTATAACGTAGATATTTTGTCTACAAGATGTTTCTAAGTAAAGCATACACTTTAAAGGTGTGGTTTAATTCAGTGTTATATTGTTTGAGTTCTAGGTAGAACTTACTCAAGCTTTTACTGGCCAATTTAAAGTTTATTTTATTTGTTCATTTTACTGAACTTAGTTCAGTAGAGTTTACTTTATTCTATTTTACTTGTAAAATTAAGTAAATTGTACTTGCTTCTTTTTTTCAGTGTACAAATGCATATGCAATAAGGTCAGCCGCAAAAATAACCGTCCATTCCTTTTCAGCGCTAGTTGTTCACTGCTTGTCTTTAGTAAATCCTGACAGTAGTTTAACGCCAAAAGAGGGTTTGCGCTGGCGCAAACTCTTAGTAAATCTGGCCCCATGTATTCCAACAAGTTGTCCAGGGTCTTAGGACAAAACATTTGAACAAACATACTTCACAATGGGGATTAGGTACTTTTCTACATGGCTATTTTTCTGGTGGTGTTTTTCCAAAAAGCTTTATTTTGGTTTCATCTGACCATAAAACCCATTTTCACTGAAAGTTGTACCGAATATGAAAGTCTTTTTGACAGTATATTATGTAAATCGTTATTCTAAAATTGCACAAATGAACCCATGACTCGTTTCCAGATTTTCTGTAGGACTAAAACCTGTATTAAAAAAATGAAGCAGCTTTGGAAGATGCAGAACTTTGTTCAGTCATCATCATACTAGAGAAAGGTTTTACTTTCACAAAACCACCCAGTGTGAAATTGCTGTTTGGAATCCGTCTCTTCTGTGATCGAAGACCTGTCCGAGTGCAGACCTGACGGCGCAGAAACGATCATTTACAGGTCAAATAAATCAAAGAGGCATTCACATGTTCTGAAATTCTATAAAGGTTCCCTTCCAGACGTCCACAGCAAACATTAACGTGCCGGCGACAGGCCCCGTTTTTGTGAAAATGAGCCTAACTGCTCTCACAACATCCTTGTTTATTCTCCGTCGACCTGTCCGTCCTGAGTCAGAGTAATAAAAGTCGTCACCACAGACCATTTATGCTGAACTCATGAGCCAGTGCACGTGATGATAGACATGAAGGGTATAAAAACATTACGAGATCACTGTGTTCAATTCATAAGGCACTGGAACGCCCTCGCTGCGGTGGATGAGGTCAGGACCGCTTGCAGGACAGGGTAAAACAGCACTTAAATCAAAGGAAACAGACCATTATCTGGCTATCAGTGGTGCACCGCAAATCTGTGGGGCTCTGCCCCCTTAAGCATTCTTTTAGACAGGCCCCGCCCCCCAGGTAGCAATATTAAAAGGATAGCTCACCCAAAAATTACAATTATGTCACCAGTTACTCACCCTCATGTCATTACAAATCAGTATGACTTTCTTCTGCTGATCACACAGATTATATTTTTGAAATATGTTGGCACGATTTACTATTATCACATGGACAAAACACCTCTTGTGTCTGCAAGTATTTTTGCAACACACTGATTTGTATACATTTTGCTATACTTTTTGTGGTTTTGTTGTTTATTTTATGTATTGTCTTGTTTTTAATAAAGTTTATAATTTATTCCAAACTTGTTTGACTTCATTTCTGCGTGATATAAAAAAGAAGAATTTTGTTTTTGTTTTTTGTCCATACAGAGGAAGTTAAATGATCAAAAATGTTTGGTTACCGACATTTCTCGAAAGCATCTTCACATGTTCCACAAAATAAAGAAATTCAAACAGGATTGGAACGACATGAGGGTGAGTAAATGATGATGACATTTTCATTTTTGCGTGACTTATCCCTGTAATGTCGACTCTATGCCAAAAAAAAAAAAAAACCTATGGTCAAGTTATAGCAAAGACGTAAATTTCCACATTAGCTGGAGCCATTCCAAATTGTGAAGTTAATTGACAGATTGACCAGTTAAAAAGGCATGGCTCTGTAAAATTAATGTTTGTGCAGTAATTTGCAAAAGAAAATAAGCGTAAAAATATATACGCTTGCACGGTTCCTTTCTAGCCGTGTAAACATGCTGCAGATTTCTGTAACTGCTTCTGGAGTCATTTAAGTTTTAACTAGGCCTACATATATCACTTACAACAAAGTACTGTGGTTTTTGGTCATGTACCATTCTAAATACTAGGGTATCTGAATGCAGTAATTGCCTTTGTGAGTGCGTGCGTCAGAGCGTGTGTGTGTGTGTGTTACTGTACATATAAAGGTCATTCTACAGAATTGGTGCAAACTGTTATCCCACAACCAAAAACACATTTAAAAAGCATTTAAGCATCAAATCTTAACTAAGATTCTTCTATTATCTATTTAATCCCACAATAATATTTAAACTATCCATAAGCTTAATACATATAAAATCATAATTTATCAGTTACTTTCAATTGGGAGGTGACTGTCCTGAACCCTAACCACTTATGAATGGATTTATGGAATTATATGGAATATATAAACAGTGTGTGTTTTAGTCCATTGGCTGAGACTACACACCCATGTGTGCAGTCATGACTGAAACATGCTATGATTTGTCAAAAATAAAGTATAATGAATCATCAACTAAGACATCATTATAGTGTTTGGTTCAATGTATATTCAAACTAATAATATATATATTATCAAGTACCGTCATCACTGCCAATGTACTTTTGGTAAGTGTCCAGATATTAAAACATGCCAAATATTGTGCATAATATTACATTAAGTCACATTGTCTGTGTTCTTGGTAATGGGACGTGTAAAATCCTGCTTGTTTACAGAGGGAGAGCATTAAACCTTTTTTTATATAAATATCACCGAGCAGCACTAAACTAAACTTTGCCAATTTTCTTGTCAGACATGCTTGAATGGCTTTTGTCAGGACCAAATTTTGGCCCGTTCCCCTCTGCTGTCATTCAACGCATAGTGCTCTGTTTGTAGCCCAAAACAGGAAAATCTTTGGAAAACTACCGGTGACACAATGTCATTTTAGAGAGGGTTCTCAATGGGCCATTATAAAGGTGAGTTGTAGCTTGCTTAGCATGAAGCCGCATGGAGAAAACATGTAAGTAATGCTTAAAATGGCTCATTTCCAAAACCTAGTGAGCTAGGGTATCTTCTAAGGCAGCAAACTAAATAAAATGTAACCTTGTTAGTACCTTAAGCATGTGGTCTCAGACTCAACTCACAAAAGATTTACCGTTAGCATGTGGCTAAGCTAACAACACAACACTCTGATAAACATCACACAGCTAAGCACACAAATATTCTTACTTAAAAAAAAAAAGTTCAATTATATTACAAAGTTAATTACATTCAACAATTTTTTGGTTAATATAAGAGGCTCGTGATGCTTGATGAATTTGTCTTACTGCAAGCAATACATGCAAAAGTGCATTAGAATGTGGATAAAAAAAGTAATCTTAGAAGTTAACTTGGAAAACACCCTACTTAGGTAGTAGCTCACTAGGTTTTGTACCAGAGACTATTTATGAAAGTGTATATTTGTCTTCATATATATTTTCAGCATATTTTGAGAGACTCTAGAAGACAGTCTTAGTATCTTTATGAGGTCAAAGAATCATTATAACCAATCAGTTTATCTCCAAATGCACCCACCAGAACATAGGTTTTTGTTATTCGTGTCTGTTCCAAAACATGACACGTAGTAGAATAAATGTCACATCCTGGTAGTTTATTTCATCAAGGATTGGAAGTTTGTGAAACAGAAGACATTTTCACTCAAGAAGAAACATTTGCGGTTTCGTTTGTAGCACCTGCGAGCCCTTCAAGTCGTTAAGTTAATGATAAAAGCAGACAAGTGCAGCGGGAGTGCACGGTAATGTCAGCCGTATATGATGAAGGTGAGAAGAAATGAAAAATTTGTTGGACGATGAAGTGCTGCATCCAACCGAAGACGTACAACCAAAGCCACAACTCGCCTGGCTCGCGGTGAAAGTATGGAGGTTGTGATGAGTCTATTACCGAAATGTACTCCCCTTAGGGCCTTTATATTTGAGGTGGAGAGGCAGTTTAATGGCGGAAAGTCAGCACAGATGGCGTTACAAGAGCTGAGGGCAGCATCACTCAAGTCAGCTGACAGGAGAATTCGAGAAAGGGAGATATACAAGGACAAAGATGCAGTCATGGGGTCAGGCTGTCGGTTCAAGGCGCTTCATAAAAGCTTAGTTATTGGATTTGAGGGTTAAACTATTAGTTGTCAGTGTCCCATGTAAAAATAACACCATCTGTTAATATGCTTAGAAACTCACTCAAGCATTAAGAGAGTTTTTTTTAGAGAGAGAAAAAGAGAGAGAGAGAGAGAGAGAGAGAGAGAGAGAGAGAGAGAGAGAGAGAGAGAGAGAGAGAGAAATAGTTATATGAGAAATATGAAAATCATTTACTCACCCTCATATTTCAAACATGTAAACACAAAAGGAGATATTTAACAGAATGTTCACGCTGCACTGTTCATACAACGAAAGTAAATCGGAACAAATGTACTCAATACTTTTAATGGAGTATACTACTTATAGGCCATAAACAAAACAAAGCTGAGTGGACCAAAGCAAAACACAGAACAATGCAAAACACAAAAGGCAAAGCAATACACAAAATGAAATAAAGCAAACCCCAAAAAGCAAAACAAAGTCAAGCCAAGCAAAGCAAATAAAATAAAAACAAAGAACAAAACAAAATGAAGCAAAACACAAAATGAAACAAAACAAAAACCAAATCAAAGTAAAACACAAAAAAACCCCATAGCAAAACAAAGTAAAGCAAATCAAAACACAAAAAGAAACAGCAAAACGAAGTAATGCAAAACAAAACAAAAAAATCAACGCAAAACAAAACAAAAAAAGCAAAGCACAAAGAGCAAAAAACAAAACAAAACCAAGCAAAATTAAGTAAATTGAAGGACAAAACAAAATGAAACAGCAAAATGAAGTCGAGCAAAACAAAAAGGAAACAAAGCAAAACAAAAGTTAAAAAAAGAAGAAAAAAAACTACACCAACTATACAAAACTATACCAATAAAAAACATTTATATAACCATGGCCGTGTGAAAAGATCTAGGCCCGCAGTCCTGTAGTTTGAGACCAATTATCTAAAGTATAGACAGAATCCAGTTATACTGATACAGTGTGTGATATTCTTGGCACATCCCATGTAAATACTATCAAAGTAATTAATACAATTTGACAACTAATATATATAAACCACAAGGATGAAATGCGTACAAGCTGGAAATGATGCACAAGCCTGAAAGTTAAATCTATACTTGAGTTACTGGAGAGCACTGCCTTAACAACACACTAAAATAATTCAGTTCCTCTGATTTGTGTGCTTAGGAAATAATTCATGGCAAATATCATGGGAACATTGCCTTCATGTGATAATTACAGTATTTATGCCAGACTACCATGGTATCCATCAAGACATTTCTCTATTAAATGCCTCTTATTTGTTTGGCTAGCACATGTAGCCAGTATCTTATTTCGCTGTGGTCTGGAAGCTGTGGCGGCGTGGGGTTATTTTGACTGGAGCCTCTTGTTCGTTTAAATCAAATGAATATTTGGAGGTGTTTGGTCCAGAACCCTGTGAGGTCAACAGTCTCTGAGTCACTGTCTGGTCGTTTGGTGGCTGTCTGGCCCAATGTCCCGAAATCATTTTGACCAACAGATTCATGCAGGCAGTCACATTTAAAGTGTGAAGAATTATCTTTTCTACTTTCCAGTTCTGCTCTTTTCTCCCAAGTATGTCTCTATGGTAATGTTCTAAAAACCCCTCACCTATTACCAATACTAACTTATTGTGGACTGTTTCAAAAGAGATGAACTTGGATATTCTATAAGCTTTTAATCTATATTATATTATATTATATTATATTATATTATATTATATTATATTATATTATATTATATTATATTTAGTGCTGTCAAATCGATTAAAGGGGTACTTCAGCACTGGGAAGATGAATCTGTATTTAAACTGGGTCATTAATGTAGTAGAAATTTGAAATTCAAATTCACAGAAAATGTATTTTCGTCTCATGGGGATGAAAGACTACAATTCCCAGAATGCTTTGCTGCCCTGTGAGGCCACTCCCAAAGCCACCGCTACTGAATCACTTTTAATTTCCCACCAACGCGTATATCTTCATAAAATCAGTTCAGTTAGAGAACAGACACTACAATTAAAAACTGAACGTGTCTGTTCAATTTAGCCGCTGAGGAAGTGTCAGCACAAACGCAGCAGGAGTCAGATTACACGCATCGTGATGAGCTGAATGAGCTCTCGTGATGAGAGCTGAGGTAAACGCGTCCACGCTCGTGGCAGTAGTTCTCAGCACGTGTTCAGTCTGGCGCGTTTTCAGTTCATGCCTTTGGAAGATTAACTTTCATAGGAATTAACTTGAGACGATAAAATACTCACTTTGCTCCGCCGGCCGCACTGTTTCCATGAATGCCTGAGCCGAGCTGAGCTGTGAGTGGGTCCCCATCCCCCATGTGCGAGATGAAAACATGCGGAAATAGCTCCCTCTGCTGGCTGTAGTCTTTAGCATCTGGCTAAACATTTTACAGAGGAAGCAAATCGACGATATTTGCGTCACCGGAGTAATTTTCCCAGAAACGGAATGCATAAATCTCTCGTCTCAGGGGGATATGAGAGGGGGGAGCACGATCATTTGAATATACTCCAGGGTTTCTACTGATAGAAAGCCATATGCTGATCGCTGAAGTAACCCTTTAAGGGCCAAATTGTGATGGTTAGACGACTGGGTCAAAGCATCTCCAAAATTGCAGCTCTTCCTGGTCTGCAGTGGTCAGTATCTATCAAAAGTGGTTCAAGGAAGGAACAGTGGTGAACTGGCAACAGGGTCATGGACGGCCAAGGCCCATGTACACTCTTTAATGGAAAATGTATTCCCTGGTGGCCGTAGCCTCTTTCAGCAGATAATGCTCCTGCCACAAAGCAAAAATAGTTCAGAAATGGTTTGAGGAGCACAACAACGAGTTTGAGGTGTTGACTTGGCCTACAAATTCCCCAGATCTCAATCCAGTCGAGCATCTGTGGGATGTGCTGAACAAACAAGTCCGATCCATGGAGGCCCCACCTCGCAACTTACAGGACTTTTACAATAAAAATGTATTATATTTTAAATAAATGCTGTTCCTTTTGAACTTTCAATCAAGGAATCCTGAAAATGATTAATTCTGAAATTACTTATTCAGTTTAGTTCTTAATTTAAAATAAATACATAAATAAATAACGGGGACTATAGGAATTAGCCACTTCATCCTTAAGAATCCAACTAAAGCATACCTCATCAATAAACCATCAGCGAGATGGTGTTTTGCAGCGCTGTTATTATAGCCTCAGCTCTTTAATCAGCCTTTAGCTTGCAAATGACCTTTTAAGCACAACTAAAACATCAAGCCCATCTGGAAACTTTCAACATACCAAATCAACCAAACCTACAATATCAAAAGTCAAAATATCTATGACGCCATGGATCTGTAAACCTCTGCGATGCATGCTTTTTAACACGTCTGCTTCGCGAAGAAAAAACAATTGTGGGAGGAGATGGCAACAAACAGCATCTGGATGAAGAACGTGCTGCAGGAGAGAACAGAGGCTTTTAATGCAGAAAAGTTTTACTGAGACTTGAGGGTGGACTCTTTTGACTTGGGCCAGTAAGCAACTAAGTCCACAAGACCTTAAGTGCATATGAAGAGTGCCACTTGGGACGGCCTGTAGTTATCAATGCAAAAGGCAACCACCTAAAACACTGAATTTTAATTTTCAGGAGAACTATTCCTTTAACCCTTGCACTGTTCTCTGCAATACGAGCCCTCCATCATGTTCCCATTGGCTTTGTCTCAACTCATTTGCTCATAATCACAGGAACTGGCTGTTTTAAGTACTTTAGCAAAGGCTGGGATTTTTAACAAGAGGTTATGCTCAAATTGATGGTGAATTTCAACTGGCAACATCTTCACAGAGATCGATAAGTATTTTCTTTCTTCATCTGAATATTGCTGAGACGCGAAGCACTCACTTCTTTTCGGGTTCGGCGTGTTTACGAACCACGGGCAGGATCCTCATTCTCACGACATTCACAGACAATTTCAAATATAAACACATGCCTAACATTTCCCCCACAAAAAAACACCACCGACCGCATGCTGCCGCAGCTGACTAATAAAACTTGAGAAACTGCTAGAATATTCTGCTTGTATCGATTACGCAAACAAGCCCTGTTTGCATTGGACCGATACTGACGCCGGACAGGGTTGCGTGTCAAACAAAATGCTGGACTGTTTATATACACGTCAGTTTGTAAACCTCTGTTAAGTATTAGCCTTTTCAAGTAAATGCGAGTGTTTAATGGTCCTAACAGATGTTGCTTTGATACCAAACCAAAGTCCTGTCATATTCCCATGTAGCGCCGAGTTCCGAAATCCGGCCCAAAACTTCAAGCGCTTTCAGTTTAGTATCACTGCCTGACTCCATCTGAACAAATATGACTGGTCTCAGCCTCAGTTTGATGATGTGCGTTTACACAAAATATGAAAATTAAAACACTAATGCACATCTCATGGCCGAATAATTGTGAGTGTTTTTATATAGGAGAGAAACCGAGAGATGGGTGGTGAAAAGAGATTGCTGAAGCAAGACATGAACTCACACACACACACTGATCTGGCACTATTTGGATACTTCAAAACCTGTGGCCTGTTGAGGAGAGGTGTGCTGTTACTTTTCTAAGCAATCGGATGTGCGATTTTTGCCTGGAGAGGGATAAAACAGGCTAAACATCCTGAAGACATACACTAACCCAAGCCATATCTAGAGACTAAAGTCTGTTGGTCATCTTTTGTGGTCTCCAGAAGGAAATGCTTTAGAATTAGACAGCATTTACCAAGCATGCAATGATTTATTTTTCATTTTTTTCCTCCATGAGCCCTCAATGCAACACATTTATCCTGGCAGTGTGAACAAGATTGACTGTCTGTCTCGCTTTCTCTGTGTGTGTGTGTGTATCAGACAACCTTGGGTATGAGATCACACACTGTAATCAAAAGCAGACGCTCAAACAGACAATGACAAATGCATTTTATTTTTGGTTCCACACTTTAAAGAGGTCATGAACTGAGAAATCAAATTTTCCTTGAGATTTTAACATGTAGAGGTCATCATACTATAAGAATATCCTGTAAGTTTCAGAACTAAAACATTCCATATTAGTCCAAAAACAGCTTTTATTGTAAATAAGACTCATTGTAGAATGGTGCTGGTCATATAATTAGAATATCATCAAAAAGTTGATTTATTTCACTACTTCTATTCAAAGTGAAACTTGTATATTATATTAATTCATTACACACTGATATTTTTAAAATGTTTATTTATTTTCATTTTGATGATTACAACTGACAACTAAGAAAAATCCGAAATTTAGAAAATTAAAAATGTTCAATATTGAAGTCTCTCAGTCTAGATCTGTAGGCTACACAATCATGGGGAAAACTGCTGTCTTGACAGTTGTCCAAAAGACGACCATTGACACCTTTGACACCTTAGGTCATTCACATAGCTCTTTGTCCAAGCACATTATTGGGGTGAAGGGAAGGAAAAGATGTGGTAGAAAAAAAGTGTACAAGCAATAAGGATAACCGCACCCTGGAGAGGACTGTGAAACAAAACCCATTCAAAAATGTAGGGGAGATTCACAAAGAGTGGACTGCAGCTGGAGTCAGTGCTTCAAGGACCCCTATGCACAGACGTATGCAAGACATTGGTTTCAGTGGTCACATTCCTGACAGACAGCGTCAGAAGCGTGTTGCCTGGGCTAAAGACAAAAAGGACTGCTGAGTGGTCCAAAGTTATGTTCTCTGATGAAAGTAAAATTTGCATTTCCTTTGGAAATCAGGGTCCCAGAGTCTGGAGGAAGAGAGGAGAGGCACACAATCCACATTGCTTGAGGTCCAGTGTAAAGTTTCCACAGTCAGTGATGGTTTGGGTTGCCATGTCATCTGCTGGTGTTGGTCCACTGTGTTTTCTGATTTCCAAGGTCAATGCAGCCGTATACCAGGAAGTTTTAGAGCACTTCATGCTTCCAGCTGCTGACCAACTTTATGGAGATGTAGATTTAATTTTCCAACAGGAAACCAGTACCTTGTTTAAGGACCATGGTATCCCTGTTCTTAATTGGCCAGCAAACTCGCCTGACCTTAGAGAATTAAGAAAATCTATGGGTATTGTGAAGAGGAAGATGCGATATGCCAGACTCATTAATGCAGAAGAGCTGAAGGCCACTATCAGAGCAACCTGGGCTCTCATAACACCTGAGCAGTGCCACAGACTGATCGACTCCATGCCACGCCGCATTGCTGCAGTAATTCAGGCAAAAGGAGCCCCAACTAAGTATTGAGTGCTGGACATACTTTTCATGTTCATACTTTCCAGTTGGCCAAGATTTCTAAAAATCCTTTCTTTGTATTGGTCTTAAGTAATATTAACATTTTCTGAGATACTGAATTTGGAATTTTCCTTAGATGTCAATTATAATCATCAACATTAAAAGAAATAAACATTTGAAATATATAAATCTGTGTGTAATGAATGAATATAATATACAAGTTTCACTTTTTGAATGAAATTAGTGAAATAAATCAACTTTTTGATGATATTGTAATAATATGACAAGCACCTGTATAGGTGAAAGATCGCCGCTGCAGAAGATAATCAACTCCTACTTCATCATTGCAACTTTGGCCCCGCCCACTGGTGTGTTAGTGAGATGATGAGGAGAGAAGAGCAATACAGGATCGCTGGACTAAAAATAACCTTACAAAAGATCCTAATGCTAGGAATGTGGTTCTTTTATTTATTTTCAACAATGTGAATGTCTTAGTTAAGCATTATTTATTTGTATGCTTTGGTAAATCAGTCACGGTCAGTCATGGTAAATCATTTCGGTGCAGGCTTTGCAAATAGACTTTTATGATTTGGACTTCACAGTAATGCCACAACATGTCTGTATCCGTGTTAATTTTAATGCTTGATTTGTGACCAGTGATTTCTGATATGTAATGATTCATGTATAATCAGATATTCTTTGTCTATGTGTCAGTTAATCAAACCAGTGACTAAACGGTCAACTTCACATCGTCTCTCTTAGTAGGATGAAAATCAAAACAAGAAATCTGTTATTTAAACTGTGATTAAATTATATGTAGAACGCAATCAAAGAACGCTCCTTTTACAATCGCTGGAGCTGTCAATCAGCGTGAGTTTATCAGTGTTCTGGACTCGTGTTATAATCAACAAATCTCTTATTTACATTGTGTTTGCACTGTTAGTTATTATAAAAACAATGACGAGATCGGTGCATTCATGCTCTCAACATGTCTGTGATCAGCTGCAATGTTCATCACTGCAAACTTTCATGCCACAATCTAAATATGATGCTATAATCAAAACTTTTCTCAATTAGTTAACCTTGAGAGCTGTAAAAATGTGCTAAAAGTTTGAGTTCCACATAAAATACTTATTTTACATGCAAAGGTGTTAGCCAATCACAGAAAAGGGGTGTTTACACTGAAGTCTGACAGCAGCCAATCACAGCAGTGGGCGTTTACACTGAAGTCTCACAGCAGCCAATCACAGCAGTGGGTGTTTACACTTAAGTCTCACAGCCGCCAATCACAGCAGTGGGCGTTTACACTGAGGTCTCACAGCAACCACGCCCCTTCAAAGAGCATTCAAATCAGAGGCTAAAATAAGTGTAGGAAAATGCCTTTTATTTCTAAATTGACATTTTTTATGTAAAATTCATACTAACATTATAAATGCACCACAGAAAACATTATACAACAATGCAGTTCATGACCCCTTTAAGACTTTGTGGAATGCAATAACAGATTATTCCAAAATGGTTAATGGTTGCTCTCTCAATCAAACTGTGAACAATGTAAATGCTGTTATCAGCCAAATGTATCAAACAAGGAATTACGGCAAGTTTCCGAAAGAATCTGAATGGCTTTGGGTGGTTAAGGCTCAAATCTTGGACCTCAAGACAACCGCTGGAACATCCGAGGGTCACAATCCGGACAAATCAAACCTCCACCCACATCAGTCAACAGACTTGAAAGTACTGTTTTTGGTGGGATTTCCAGACATGTCGTAGTCTGTCGCAGATGCAAATATTCCCTCGCCCCTATCAGCTCTAAAGGCCGATTCACTCTGTCGCTTTCTACCGTTTATTTTTGAATACCGAGGCCATGAGCGTCTCAGACAGCTCCACAAATATTCCAAACACATATTGGACACATGCTCATACAGCCGCGTGCCAGTGTACACACCAGGCGGCTCCTCACTATCTGTCAACCCTGGCAGGAGCGCTACACTGCAGGCTGGGAGATTTACGATAATCAAAGCTCATCTGGGATGGGGAGGGCTACTGATGATGGAAGAGGAGTCCCAAGGGAGTCGTACGGCTTCCTAGGCAGAAGCTAACATCATCCGTTTCCCTTCGCAATATCTCAACTGGCTTCAGAAGGTGAATATGGATTCATTTTGCGGCAGTGATAACATGTGAACAGTCTTTGATTACTGGTTATTTTAACACAGCCATTGACTTGTCACCGTTTCGATAAAAAAAAAGAAAAAAAAAGCTAAGCTTATCCAACTTTTTCTGTAAACTGTAAACAGTCAATGAAAGGCTCTCTCTAGGAACGCAATAAGCTTTAATGGGTACAATGCAGTGACATTCTACTCAACCTTCAACAAGTGAACATTAAAAGGAAAGTGTAAAAGGATTAAGAAATTACTTCCAACAGAGCATAAACCCCAAAAGCTTGATTTTTTCTGCAGAAATGCCATGTTAAATATCACTGTAGTAATATACACCAATTAGGCATAACATTATCTCTTCATCACGGCACCTGTTAGTGGGCGGGATATATTACGCAGCAAGTGAACATTTTGTCCTCAAAGTTGATGTGTTGGAAGCAGGAAAAATGGGCAAGCGTAAGGATTTGAGCGAGTTTGACAAGGGCCAAATTGTGATGGCTGGACGACTGGGTCAGAGCATCTCCAAAACTGCAGCTCTTGTGGGGTGTTCCCGGTCTGCAGTGGTCAGTATCTATCAAAAGTGCTCCAAGGGAGGAACAGTGGTGAACTGACGACAGGGTCATGGGCGGCCAAGGCTCATTGATGCACGTGGGGAGTGAAGGCTGGTCCGTGTGGTCTGATCAAACAGACAAGCTAATGTAGCTCAAATTGTTCAGGAAGTTCATGCTGGTTCTGATAGAAAGAGTCAGAATACACAGTGAATCCCCGTTGGGGGTATGCAGTGTATAGGGCTGCATAGCCGCAGACCAGTCAGGATGCCAATGCTGACCCATCCACCGCCAAAAGCACCAACTTGATGTGCATCCTCAAAATGCCCTGTGCCCATGTTTTTTGAAGTATCTAAGTCTTATTAAAGGGCATATTATTACGTTCACCAGAGAAGATGCACACCAGTTTTCAACCAGAGATTATACAGTTACAGCATTATAAAGGATTTTCAGCTGTAGCGCCCCCTATAGGAGCAGTTATGATGCAACTTGGCGTGCATCCTCAAAATGTCCTGTCGTCTGTGTGTAGTACGTTTTGTTAAGGTTGGACACGGCAGTAAGATGATATAGGTACATTTGTGTTGTACTAAAAAACGTTTTCTTGTACAGACGACAATGTTGTCAAAATGAAAAAAAAAACGAGAAAAAAAACGTCTAAAAATGCTGTCTTATTCATGCCAGGCCAGTAGTTGGCGATGTCCCTTTTTAAAGAAACACTACACACTTATAGAGTTAATATGTAATGCACGTCGTCACAGTTTTCACAAATTCGCATTTTTGTTGTTAACATGGAGACAATCACAGTATAATTTTCAAAAACTTGCACTTTGAAACACGTTTTCAGGCCTCTAAATCGCCGCTGTGGTGTAAAAGAACTGCCAGAACTTATAAAAAGTTGTACATTTTATGTGTGGTTTGATCACTCCCTTAGTTTTATTATAAGCTAGCTGCTCCAACTAAGAGTTAAAGCAGAAAAAGGAAAACTACTGGTTTCTTAGACATCCAAAAACCTAGTGCATAATGGGAGCTCATCTCAAGACCACTAGTGAAGCGTCATCCAAAAGGACAACCACAGCAACCTCTCAGTTTACATCTGATACTGGAATGGTAAAGAGGGTTTCCAGATGATGCTTATTGAGTGTTCAAGATCCAATAGCCATTGAGGAACAATGTTTAATACAAACTCGTTTGTGTATCTCTAAAAGGCCAAGTGTTCACATGTTTAGTCTGATAGCGGGTTTCAGTGCCTGGTATGTTACAATATATTTTTCCGGAGAAACTGGGAAGCAAATAATCCACAACGCAACAAAGCGCACCTCATGAATTTTCAGGCTGAGGATTTGAAGAATGCAGGGTCTCAGAGTTTCTCAGCTGGACCGGTGACCCCCATCACCCTCTTCCTATGCTGAACAGAGTGTGTACTTAGACGCTGTCCAAATGTTTAGTCTCATGTGTTTTATTCTACTGCCTTCCCTACAAATTGTTGCCAGTGCACATTTGAGACTTCGTTCAACACTCCTGTTTCCCCCTTCCTCCTGAAACCACTTTCTTCCTGAAATCATTCCTCATGGAGTAGTAAAACAAATGACTTCAGGCCTTTCCTGCTGCCTCGCGTTTAGGGCCTTATACGCAAGCAAGCCAATTGACAAGCATAGATGAACATGATTTAAAGGGATAATTCGCCAAAAAAGTGAGTTGTGTCATCATTTACTCACCCTCAAGTTGTTCCAAAACTGTATTATTTCCCTTAATGCATGCAACACAAAGTTGCGGAGAATATCCGTGCTGCTTTTTCAATACAATGAAAGTGGGTGGTGATTCATACTGCAGGAAAATGCCATGCAAGTAGTTTGTATGACTTGTGCGCAATATTACAAGTCTTCAGAAGCCAAACGATATGAGGAACAAACAAGGAACTATGGAGTTGGAACGAAACTTAGGTGAGTAAATAATTTCGTTTTATGGGTGTACTGTTCCTTTAAGAGTATAATTCAATCGCTTAAATTGTTTTACCATATTTTTATGTGATGCTGTGCATTCAACAAATAGTATAAATGAAATATATAATTTGTGATAGTGAAGAATATAAACATTATTTCACATGTCCTCTATGAAGCATGTCATAATAAATGTGCTAGCTGGTGTGTTAGCTCCGTAACTCATTCAGCAAAAAAACAGACATAAATATGAGCTTATCTTGAGAAAAGCAGATCTTTTGTTGACATATGAGTAAGGATGTTTCCTGTCATATGAATACTGGAGTAATAAATGTCCTGCAGGCTTACTATCTCCACCATAAATGCCTATTCTGATTTAAAGCGAAAATAAAACTCACGCATGTGCAACAAGCACAAGAATGTTTTCAATGCTGTTGGTGGACTAGAGTAGATTTAAAAGGACAGTACACCCAAAATAAACGTGATTATAGTCAATTTCAACAGTTCACTGTGATGAATGTGGATTCTAGAATGTGGACTTTTAATTGGTATTATTTTTAGCGCCTCATTACAATTCTTGCAAAACCATGTTATTATTTACATAGTTTAAAATGCTGGAAAAAATATTAATAAAGCTATGCTGAGGTAAGATATTCCAGAAACTTATATTCCAGTTATTGACACACACCGTTTTTTCATATTTGTTTTAAATGCATGTTGCTTTTATAAGAACAAAAGGTTAAACACACTGTGGTCTTTGTAAAAGTAACCGATGATGAAACTACACTTTGTTAATTGCTTTTTTAAGGCTTTTTGATATTGTTATGCTTTTATGTTGATACATTTTCAGATGCTTTTATTTTGTACAGCGACAACAAGCTAACACAGTTACAAGAAGCTATCGCAGCTAACAACAAGATAGGACGATAAGTTTGATCAGGCATTACCGACTGGGTTCTAAAGAAGACCCGATTCATTTGTGTAATTTGTGTCTAAATGTACAATTTTGACCAACATTTCCCACTTCTGATGTAAATTCTAGTGAGAAATGACTAATGTAGTAATTAAATATTTGTTTACAAACCCGATTCCAAAAAAGTTGGGACACTGTACAAATTGTGAATAAAAAATGGAATGCAATTATTTACAAATCTCATAAACTCACAATAGAATATAGATAACATCAAATGTTGAAAGTGAGACATTTTAAAATGTCATGCTAAATATTGGCTCATTTTGGATTTCATGAGAGCCACACATTCCAAAAAAGTTGGGACCGGTATCCATAAGAGGCTGAAAAAGTTAAATGTACATATACAGAACAGCTGGAGGACCAAATTGCAACTTATTAGGTCAATTGGCAACATGATTGGGTATAAAAAGAGCCTCTCAGAGACTTCTCCCAGAGGTCAAGATGGGCAGAGGATCACCAATTCCCCCAATGCTGTGGCGAAAAATAGTGGAGCAGAATCAGAAAGCAGTTTCTCAGAGAAAAATTGCAAATAGTTTGAAGTTATCATCATCTACAGTGCATAATATCATCCAAAGATTCAGAGAATCTGGAACAATCTCTGTGCGTAACGGTCAAGGCCGGAAAACCATAATGGAGGCCCGTGATCTTCGGCCCTTAGACGGCACTGCACCACCAACCCGATCACACATAAATGCTTATAAATAGTACGAGTGTGCAATGTCGTGGAATGTATACGCCAAAACTCCTTTTGGCGTGCATATGATACGCTGTTTTTCGCGTGCATATGATACGCACTTTATGGCGTATATATGACACGCGCTTGGGTAGGTTTAGGGTGGTGGGGCGTATATATGACACGCGCTTGGGTAGGTTTAGGGTGGTGGGGCGTATATATGACACGCGCTTGGGTAGGTTTAGGGTGGTGGGGTGGGGGGTTCGTATGTATAATACGCCATAAAATGCGTATCATATGCACGCGAAAAACAGCGTGCCATAGACATTACATTCCACGACATTGCACACTCGTACTATTTATACGCATTTTTGTGAGAATACCCTGGCACCACATACAGGAATGCCACTGTAATGGAAATCACAACATGGGCTCAGGAATACTTCCAGAAAACATCGTCGTGAACATAATCCACCGTGCCATTCGCCATTGCCGGCTAAAACTATATAGGTCCAAAAAGAAGCCATATCTAAACATGATCCAGAAGCGCAGGTGTTTTCTCTGAGCCGAGGCTCATTTAAAATGGGCTGTGGCAAAGAGGAAAACTGTTCTGTGGTCAGAAGAATCAAAATGTGAAGTTCTTTTTGGAAAACTGGGACACCATGTCACCCGGACTAAAGAGGACAAGGACAACCCAAGTTGTTATCAGCGCTCAGTTCAGAAGCCTGCATCTCTGATGGTATGGGGTTGCATGAGTGCGTGTGGCATGGGCAGCTTACACATCTGCAAAAGCACCATCAGTGCTGAAAGGTATATCTAAGTTCTAGAACAACATATGCTCCCATCCAGATGTCGTCTCTTTCAGGGAAGACCTGCATTTTCCAACATGACAATGCCAGAACACATATTGCATCAATTAAAACATCATGGCTGCGTAGAAAAATGATCCGGGTGCTGGTCAGCCTTCAGTCCTTACACCCATAGAAAACATTTGGCGCATCATAAAGAGGAAGGCGTGACAAAGAAGACCTAAGACGGTTGAGCAACTAGAAGCCTGTATTAGACAAGAATGGGACAACATTCCCATTCCTAAACTTAAGCAACTTGTCTCCTCAGTCCCTAGACATTTTCAGACTGTTAAAAAAAGAAGAGGCCTCGTCCCAACTTTTTTGTTGATGATGCCACTAAAATTTTAAAAGAACTTATTTTTCCCTCAAAATTATAAAAATGTTTTAATAAAATATTGAAATTTGAAACTTCAATATCATTGTACAAATTGTGAATAAAAACAATGAAGTGTCAAAACATTTTTTGGAATCGCGTTTGTAGTTATCACCAAAGCTTGCTTATTTAGCTGTAGATCATTAAACCGTTACACTGCCTTATAAGTCTGTCCGAAACCAGTTTAGTGAGGTGCCTTTATTCAAAAACGCAGCCTTATAAGTCATTGTCTGATAAGTCAGTGAGGCAACAAGTCAGCTGCCTATAGGTTTTCGGACACAGCCTGTGTGTGCCATAGACAGTAAAAGAAATGGACACAGCGACCCCATTGATGTCAACGGCGAAAGAATGAAGTCAACCTAGGGGCACTCACTTCCTGATGGCTGAGCGAACTGCGCAGGCTCAGACTGAGCTTGACGACGTAGATGTGACGTGAGCCTCCTGTCTGACAGCTGTGAGTCTTCTAGTAGATGTGGAAAGCGAAATCTGAATCACGTTGTTTAAATATTTTCTCCCGTTGCTTTTGGCTCACTATGGGCTTCTCCCCATTCTTCCCCCTTGACTTTATCAGACTAGTCTCCAGGACATGTCTCCACGTCCCCCCGATTGTCTCATAGACAGTAAAAGATTGCCTGCGAGCGTCTCCTCAGGTCTATACGGTAATTTCTCAACTGTGCGACAGGGTCGCGTTGGTTATGACGCAATCGTTAGCCTATTTTTACAAAAACAGCTTCTGCGGGGCGATAGTGTAAGATACAAGGTAATGGAGCCTTTTATACATTGTCGTGTTTCTTTAGAAATAAACAATGGACAAATGGAGTCTTTAAACGTCTCAGATGTAAAGTTATTCACTGTCAAAGTGACTCAAAAATGAATGGGAGTCAATGGGATGCTAACAGCAGGTGATGGCTTGGTTAGCAATGGCAGCCCCTAGGGGTGGAACGCTTTCCGAGCGCTAGATTACCCCCTTGGTGTGTGCTTTCTGACATCACTGCCACTAGTTGGCAGAACATAGACTACTGCCACCCGCTGGTATAGAGAGTTATTTCCTCTCAAGCAGGTACAGAACTAAATACTAGTTGATCATTGGCTGAAGTCTTTGCTGTGTTTTCAAGCGTAAATATTTGGCCCCGAAGTATAGGCGACGTGAGGTGACACCAAAGTTGGATTTTATCACTACTAGATCTTTGATGCCTTATTAAGACTTTTCAGTTCAACTCTCTAACTCATTGATCCAGTCACAGCAGTTATTAGCCCACTGGAGGAGAACATAACACTGTAAACAGTTTTTCATTATTTATACATTTTTATATTTTGTCATATCAACTTAGATTATGGAAATTCGTTTCTGCCACAGAATAAAAAATAAAAAAGATAATTTTGACTCTCACAATTCTGACTTTTTATCTCACAGTTGCATGATAAAGGTCGCAATTGCGAGTTATAAAGTTAGAATTGTGAGATATAAGGTCAGCATTGGAACATATAAAGTCTGAATTGCAAGATGTAAACTCGCAATTATCTTTTAAAATGTTTTATTTTGTGGCAGTATCAAGCTTCCATATTAGATATTAATGTGGTGCAGTTAACATAATATTTTGAGTTTCTATTTATTCAACTAATATCCATTATAACTCAATTTTTTTATTACAACGAACACAATTTGGCAAAGGCAACTAGGAAACTTACTTGTTTAAGTGAAACCAACTGTTTTTTTTTTTTTTACAGTGCAGTGATTCATGACTTAAATTTCCATACTCAAATCGATCATGACTGCAGAAGACTAACAATATTGTGCAAACGTTTTATTGACCACTTTCATGAAGCTATTCAACAGTTTGGAATGACATGAGGGTGAGTAAATTCAGAGAGTGAGTCCAAAAACTTTTTGGGGTGAACTTTTCCTTTAATGTTGTCTCAATGTAACAGCAGCAGTGTGTTTGGCTAGACGAAGATAATCAGTTCCAGTGGAATATTGCTTAGATTTGAGGGGGAGACTTTAGAAGATCATCAAATAACACTGTCAGACAGTCTCTAAGAACCAGAGCTTTCATTTTTGGGGTTGAATGAGGGTTGGCAGGGCCATCTGCATGGCTGGTTTCACACTTCGCCTGCTTGTAGAACCAGCTAATGCATGCTTCACACCGCCTGGCCAGACTTCACGCGACCGCCGCCACATTCAGAAGTTAAGCCCCTTCGTCCCTCTAATACACTTTTATTAGATTTTTCTTGGCATCAGGAGATGACTATAGATCATCTCCAAACCAAAGCAACAAACATTATATGGGGAGACGGGCAGGCTTTATACAGTGGTATGACTGGGCTAAAGTGACTCTCTGCTAGAGTATTGCAACTTTAAAGGGGGGGTGAAACACTCAGTTTCAGTCAATCTCATGTCAATCTTGAGTACCTATAGAGTAGTATTGCATCCTTCATATCTCCGAAAAGTCTTTAGTTTTATCATATTTATAAAAGAAATATGGGCTGTACCGAGTCTTTCCGGAAAAAACCGAGCGCCTGGAGGCGTATCGTGTGGGCGGAGCTAAAGAATGACAAGCGCGCAAAGCGGTGACGTCCTCAAGCGTGGAGAAACCCATCGCTATCTCAGCTAATACAGATAATGATCCACAATCAAATCTGAGGCTGAAATAAATTGAACAGGAGAAACGGCAACATCAGGATGTCCGTCTCTGTGGTATGTACTGTATTTAGGGGCCTTTGTGTGCAGTTTATGAGGACATGATTCGGTTTATGGACTATTGTATGTGACTAGACCTTAGAGGTAGCAAGCAAAACGGTTTTGCACGTCAGAGTCAGAATAGTGTAACGTTATACAGAACAACAATGGAGTAACCGTTAGCGCATTTGAATGACGAAGCACGCGATCGTATCGTTTACTGATGTTTACTCATGCGACGGTAGCCAATAGCAGAGACATTTGAAGTTGATTTACTCACCGGCATCTTCCAAAGCAGGACCGCTCTGTCAAAAACACACTTCTTTGGTATGATTTGGTGAAGTCCTGTGACAGCAGTGACCGTGGAAATCCACTTTGCGACGCGACTGAAGCGATGCCTTGAAGCTTCCCGTCATTTCTGCGTTCAAATCCGTTCAAATGCAGCGCTGCCTTCCCGGAATGCTGTGCTGAAGCGTTGAAGTCGCTCGACGTCACCCATAGGAATAAAGTGGAGCGCGGCGCGTCATAAGTGTTCACGGACGACTGGATCTGCACCTGAGAGACTGTTTACAGCGTGCATTTCCTCTCTCTCCCTCTAGTCACGCGCGCGCGCACCCTTCCAGGAGAAGAGCCCGTACAGCCCATACAAGGACCTTCCGCTCTATTTAACGTCAAGTAGACCCATACTCGAAAAAAACTCGCCGAAACTTGTGAGAAACCGGAAGGAGTATTTTTAACACAGAAATACTCCATCAAACGTCCAACATTAGTTTTTGAAACTTTGTCTATGTTTAGGATGGGAATCCAAGTCTTTAACGGTGTAAAAAGCTCAGTATGCATGAAACAGCATTTCACCCCCCCTTTAAACATGACGGTGATTTGAACAAGCCCAAATCAAGGGTCTATGGTCAAGCAAACTAAGCAAAATGGAGGGGGAAAACATTTATAAATCTGCCTTGTTGTCTTTTGCATGGAAAGCATTTATGATGCTATAGCACTCTTTGTGGAGTTTTAAGTAGACTTGTACAACTCGTTTAAGTCAATTTTGTTCAAATCAGAGAATGAAACAATGACTCACTCATATGACTCAAAAACACTCACGCCTCGCCCGTAATCAAATAGTTTCCAATGTGGTATGTGAAAAAACAGAGCAGTATACCCGAATACATAAGTATTCAAACAAAAGTAGGCCCAAAAGTCCCCGGATGACCTACTACTTCCAACGAGATTCTGAAGTGTGCATTCTAAGGACACTTTACTATGCCACAAGGCCAAGCGAGAGGATCTATGACCAACTGACTCTGGCAGGTTACAGGATAATGACAACATGGCGGATGTAGTACGTCCGGATTCCATGCACACATTCATACTATAGAACTTTTTTTTAATGATCGCGAAGTAAGTTCAAATTCAAATGTAGTACCTAGACAGTACACGATTTCGGACGCACCGTCAATTTTCTCACCCCTGCTGGCATAATGTAATCTGCTGAATCTATAAATGAATCGGAATCAATAAATCAAGTGATCCCAGTTAGCAGGCTATCGCATGTGAGGATGTTGGAAGTGGAGATAGCCTTTTCTCACAGCACTTGATATAATTAAACTTATCAATTTGATGGCGGATCCAAAAAGGTTCAAACGACAGTCACCAGTGACAACTGGAGATCCATCCGTTGTAACATGCAAAAGTCTTCGGACTTCGGAGTGAAAAAAAGAGACTTCACCCGGGCGATGCGAAAACAAGGATAAATAAAGGTGGCGTGAACTCCGTGTTTTGAAGGGTTTTTTCAGCTCTTTTTCTGCTGAACAGGTAAGACATTTCAACGGTTGAATTACGCTATGTAACAGTAGCACACCTGTTCGCTTAATTCATGCAGTTAAGGAGTTTTCTTTGTTGTGCCTCTCGTTGTGCTATGTGCATTATGGTAACATCAGTTATTTTGTGCTTGCTATGAGAGGGAGCTTCACCCCTACGCCACATTAATGTGTTGATAGATGACGATTAGAAATTAGACTGCACAGAAATGGAAACTGTACTACAGGAAGCCCTAATACATATTAAATGTAGTCACGCAATCCTGATAACATTAACAGTTTGAAAAAGTATAATTTGCAGTTTGACGTGATATGATAAACGATCGCTTGATTAATCATCGCAATGTATTACAATGCCTTTTTCCCCTTAGTTGGTCAGAACAAAAGAGGATGAGCTACTTACTTGTTCAGATGACACTCTTATGTCGGTCATACTTTCAAAACACTAAAGTCTGTGATTGTGAATGACAGTATCCACACCGGGTGACTGACAGCGCTTCTCCTGACAGCTGCACATTTGATTCCTCCGCGCTGTGCAGACCGGGGCGCTACTCACGTAGAGTTGATAATTCCGCAAATAACTGCAATTGCAGTTTTCGAACAGAGATGGCGACAAAGAGAAAAAACTACGGACTGCAGCTTTAAGTCATGTTTGATCTCGCCTCAATGTTACAATCGACAGGTGCGTTGTCTCGCGGTCCGGACGAAACTTCTAGTGTGCATTCAGACCATAATGTTAACAATTGGTTGAAACTGCCGTTATATCTGTGGTCTTCCACAGTTTTTACATTTTCCTTATTAAAAAGCAAACAAACAAGCCCAGTCCAGGAGTAAAAAAGTAACTAATGCATTACTTTCCATAAAAAGTAATGCAATTACTTTTTAGGGAGTAACGCAATATTATTTGTAACATTACTTTTTAAAAGTTATTTTCCCCAACACTGCTAATATGCTATTAACACTGCTAGTATGTTATTTTGAATTCAGCCCCAGTCCGAAACCTATCACAAACTACTATACTGAAATGTATGTATGTAGTAAACAAAGAAAAATGTCTATTTCACATTTTAGAGGCCTCCAAAAACAAGTTTCACACTGGTAAAATATCTACTGTAATATAACACAATAACAGCCACATACTGCTGAATCAAAAAGCTTTCATTGTTGGTGCTAACAGGGCCATGCTAACAAGCTAAATCTTGGCTGAATTATCAAAGGTTTACACAGGCGCCGTCTGGCACCACACTGACCTCTAGTGGCTGCAATGGGAAGTGCACACAGTGTGGTTCAGTGAAAAGCTGTGTCTTGGATTCCTAAGCATGTCAATTTGAAATCCTTGAACACAATGACTACAATTAAAGGATCAGTGTATGAGATCAAAGAAGCTTGGTTTGTTCTAATACAGGAACCCATCTGTCTTGCTAGCCAAAACAAAGGAACATGATTATTTGGGCTGGAAGTAAATCACAGTTCTTGGCTGATTAATCAAGGACGGACCCTGGGCTAGTCGCCTCCATAATATAAGAGTTAGTTTTAATGGCGCAATGGATTTTAAATGAGATGGTGGTATCCATCGGACAGAAGGACAGCTGGCTTTCTGAGGGCCTACAATCTCCTGTGCTGACCTTGTCTGAGGACTCACCGCTAATACTAGGAAAACAGAAGCTAATCTCTTACACCAACATATGTGGCTTCCAGCTCAATGCATTTATCATCATAATAATAGGCTTTCATACGGTCCTAGCATGCTAGCAGCACCCTGAACTAGCTTGGCCTGGTAAATGAAGTACTATTGCAGACCAAAACAGTGTTAAAGATATGAAAAGAAGGTGGTTGTTCCCAATCACATGATTCCTTCATTTATTTATCTTTGTCAATGAACTATATATGTTTCAGGTTCAACTGTCAAGCGAGTTAAAATTACAAGAATAAAAAGCAAACACAAGATCCTTCAGCTCACTGAGAGGATGTGAGTCCAATACTGGCCAAGTTTCAAGATCATATTTGTTTGATCAAATATTCCTCAGGTTCAGTACAGGGATAATGTGAACCCCATTCGACCAAGTAATGAAGGCGGCACAATTCTGGAGCAATTGGTGAATCCTATGTTTTCCCACAATTCCTTGCACCAGAACGTGCAAGGTAAACATCCTGAAACTTCCTGTTGATGTATTTGTCAAGAGTCTTGTTTGCACTGCTTACAAATCTGACTACAAATTTGAGTGAAATACACACAAAAAAATATAATAACTAGGTTAAGCATAGATTTAAACAATGAAAACTAGGGGGGAGTCCAACCGTTAATAATCACATTCACAGCAGGGATATATTTAAGAACCGCATGGAGCTTAGTCTAATATAGGAAAATAGTAACACTCTAAGCTGAATTTTAAACTCAGATACCCAAACAGAAATACATATAAACACACCATTCAAAAGTTGTGTCAGGATAGATTTTTTTCTTCTCCCCTCTGTTAATTTTGACCCAAAACTCATTTTTCAAAAAAAAAAAAAAAAAGGCCCAAGACCCTAGGACTTTGCTGCACTAGAACCACGAATGCACAGAAAACATTGACTAGATTCATTGACTACAAATTGTTGCATCGTGAGTCAATTTGACCCTTTAAGGAATGTATGGAACACTTTTTTCACACATTTTCACCTAACAAATGCTCAATTTAAAATAAAAATTCTAAAACTTTACCACAAATATTATTGTTTTTTATAATGCCTACATGTTTATTTGAATGCATTCTGACCCGCAAGGGAAGGATTTGTTACAAAGTGCGAGGAAGGAATGAGGGTTAAAAGAATCCTCATATGGTCACCAAGGCTGCATTTATTTGATCAAAAATACAGTAATATTGTGAATAATTAATAAAAACATTTTTTTGTAATATAACTAATATGCTAAACATTTCTACTTATCAGTGTTGAAAACAGTTGTGCTACTTAACCTGTTAACTGTCAACCCACCAAAAATACATTAAAATTCACTACCCAAACTTAAAGGGTTGCAATTCAAGAATGCTTTGGAATATAGACATATATTTAGTCTCATTCTAAAGAAGACAGTCAGCAGATTATTGCTCAAGTGAAATAACTTCAAAGCATTAAAGTATAAAAAAAAGTTATGGAAGTTTAAACTTACTTTAAACCAAATTGTTGAATTGTTTGATGTTCCAAATTTGAAGTTTATATAACAAAAATTGAAGTTCCCAGGAGATTTTGTTTAGGCGCTGTACCACACACAGCCACCGGGTGTCATTGAAATTCATAGATTTTTTTTTATGCTCCTGTATGTCCTGTATCAAATGTATATATTTTTGTCCAAACATCCTAAAACAGTTGGCAGATATATAACCGTGAGGCTCAGACCTTTCTGACAATATGTGTTTTGTCAAGATTTGAAAAGTGTTTTATAAAGTAGTTAAATAAATGTTGTAATTTGAAACATGACAACTCCCGACTATAGGGGAGGAGCCCGCTAGAATAATTTAGAGCACTGTATCCATGGAAAGGCCATGTCCGCTTTCAAAATGGTTTTCACATGATGAATCTTGAGTTTGTAAGCTTTCCAATGGTATATAATTTGATTGAGTATACATATGTACTCAACATTAGATCAGGATAAATTCAGGATATAATTGTTTTAAAAATGCTGTGGCAAACAGGCCCATCGGTGGGCCAGTGGCAGTTAACAGGTTAACTAAAAAAGGGAAAAAAAAGTTGTTTTTTAAAATCAACAAACAAACAAATCCCAAGTTTAGCAAAGTCAAGCTCATCGTTTTGATTCCCGGGAAACTTACATACTGATAAAATGTATAGTCTGAAGGCACTTTAAATTGCTTTGGATGAAATTAAGAAAAAATATGTAGTCTTTTAACGCTGTTTAATGCTTTTTCCTCCAGTAAAAGGGGTAATAATATAATTATAATAAAAACCTGTTAGTTATGCAATACATATAGTGGCCACCAAAAGAGAATTGAACATTTACAGTAAGTAATGCTTAAAATCTATATTAGATAAAAAATGAAATAAATAAATATATTAATAACTATCGTTTTCAAATAACATTGAAAACTATAGTTATAGAAATAATAATATTTTCTCTATATTATATAATTTTATTTATAAAAGTAATGCAATACTGACATAGGAACCACTGAACTTACAGCATACATTTCTTGAACAAATGTAAAATCCTGATCAACAAGCAGTGAATTTCTTTTATGATTGATTGATTATTGGAGAGCTTTACTTTATTAGAGTAAACCCCAGACTGACCCTCAAGACCTGTCATAAACCCCGAGCTGCTCTTGACACGTGCAGAGACCAGAAATTCACCTTTAACCGGGTCTGTCTCAATGTTCCACTGATGAAATCAGAGAGCGGACCGCAGATGGCTGCTCTTGTGAAAGCAAAGAGAAAGAAATCTTTCCATCTCAACCATGAGCTCACCAGTGACACATTTGAGTTTGCTTTAGAGTCATGGCCAGAAGGACACCTTGCAGCGACTTTGATTTAATACCAGTATGTGTTCCCTCTGTCCTGTCTCTATAAAAGCCTTTGATGTGTCTGGACACAGGAAACGGCCTGTTGGTACAGCTGGGCAGCTTTTGCAGGCATCTTTCGCTCAAATATTTAAGCATCCTATGTGGGTCTGCTAAGTCTGTGAGAAGCAGAAAATAAAGTCTAACTTCCTATTCTAACATCTTAAAGGCACAGTACATTAAAAATTGTGTCACCATTGCTCACTCATGTCGTTCCAAACCTGAATTACTTTATTTTCCATGGAAGACAAAAGATATTTAGCAGAATACTCATGCTGCTCTTTTCCTTATGATAAAAGCCAGTAGTTTACACAACTTTTGAATAATATTCCAAAACTTCTGAAGCCATATGATCGGTCAACATAAAGAAAAGATTCAACTTTAAGTTCCTATGTCTTTATTTATTATTATTATTATTAATATTATTATTATTATTATTTTCATTAGGGGGGTTATTGGTCTTTTTATTTAAAGGATTAAAAGGGATTTAAGGGAATAAAGAAATTGCCTTACAGTAAAAGTTACAGGTCTGTTGTAGCTATGAAGTAAACTATTTCAAATGTTTGCAGATAACATTTTTTTAAAAATATGCATAAATTCAGTTATTCTTACGTCTAATATGTACAAACTCGATTCCAAAAAAAGTTGTGACCCTGTACAAATTTTTAATAATTTACAAATCTCATAAACTTATATTTTATTCACAATAGAATATAGATCTTCTTCTACTTTCGGCTGTTCCCTTTAGGGGTCGCCACAGCGAATCATCTGCCTCCATCTATTCCTATCCTCTGTATCCTCTTCTCTCAGACCGACTACCTTCATGTCCTCCTTCACTACATCTATAAACATCCTCTTTGGTCTTCCTCTCGACCTCCTGCCTAGCAGCTCTAACCTCAGCATCATTTTACCGATATATTCACTCTCCCTCCTCTGAACAAATCTAAACCATCTCAACCTGGCCTCTCTAACTTTGTCTCCAAAACATCTCGCATGTGCTGTCCCTCTGATGTACTCATTCCTGATCCTATCCATCCTCGTCACTCCCAAAGAGAACCTCAACATCTTCAGCTCTGCTACCTCTAGCTCTTCCTCAGTGCAACTGTCTCCAAACCATACAACATCGCTGGTCTCACTACTGTCCTGTACACCTTTCCTTTCATTCTTGCTGGTACTCTTTTATCACACAACAGACCTGACACTTTTCCCCACCCATTCCAACCTGCCTGCACACGCTTCTTCACCTCTTTTCCACACTCCCCATTGCTCTGGACTGTTGACCCTAAGTACTTAAAATCCTGCAGCTTCTATACCTCTTCTCCCTGTAACCTCACTGTTCCACTCGGTTCCCTCTCATTCACACACATGTATTCTGTCTTGCTGTGACTAACCTTCATTCCTCTTCTCTCCAGAGCAAACCTCTCTAGACTTTCCTCCACCTGCTCCCTGCTTTCACTACAGATCACAATGTCATCCGCAAACATCATAGTCCATGAAGATTCCTGTCTGACCTCATCTGTCAGCCTGTCCATCACCACTGCAAACAAGAAGGATCCTTGATGCAGTCCCACCTTCACCGTGAAGTCCTCTGTCTCACCTACAGCACACCTTACCCCTTTCCTACTGCTCTCATACATATCCTGGACCACTCTAACATTCTCTGCCACTCCTCATACAATACCACAGCTCCTCTCTTGGCACTCTGTCATATGCTTTCTCTAAATCTACAAAGACAGAATGCAGCTCTTTCTGACCTTCTCTGTACTTCTCCATTAACAATCTCAAAGCAAATAATGCATCTGTAGTGCTCTTTCTTGGCATGAAACCATACTGCTGCTCACAAATGTCCACTTCTCCCCTTAGCCTTGCTTCCACTACTCTTTCCCTCAACTTCATTCTCATCAGCTTAATACCTCTGTAGTTTCTACTACAGTGCAACAAAACACTTCTCCATTCCTCAGACATCTTCTTACTCTTAAGACCTTGTTGAACAACCTAGTTAAAAACTCCACTGCCATCTCTCCTAGACACTTCCATACCTCCACTGGTATGTCATCAGGACCCACTGCCTCTCCTCTCTTCATCCTCTTCAAAGCTCTCCTATTTTCACCCTTTCTATTAGTCTCTACTTCCTGGTCAAAAATATGTGCCTCTACGACTCTTCTCTCCCTGTCATTTTCCTCATTTATCAGTTCATCAAAGTACTCCTTCCATCTTTCCCTCACTCTCCTGTCACCTGTCAAAACATTTCCATCTCTATCTTTAAGCACTCTAACCCTGCACATCTTTTCCATCTCTATCCCTCTGTCTCGCCAACCGATACACATCCCTCTCACCTATCTAACATTGCATACATGTCCTCATATGCTTTCTGTTTGGACTTTGCCACCTCTATCTTAACCTCACGTTGCATCACCCTATATTCCTGTCTACGTTCCTCTGTCCTCTCACAGTCCCACTCCTTCCTAGTTAACCTCTTCCTCTGGATACTCTCCTGGACTTCCTCATTCCATCACCAAGTCTCCTTGTCTTCTTTCCTCCTTCCAGATGACACACCTAGCACCTTTCTACCCGTCTCCCTGATCACTTTGGCTGTAGTAGTCCAGTCATCTGGAAGCCCTTCTTGACCACCTAAAGCTTGTCTTAAAGGGGTACTTCAGCGCTGGAAAAATGAATCAATGTAGTAGATGATTTAATGTAGTAGAAATGTGAAACTATTTTTGAATTTTGTGCCTTCTAGACTGAGAACAGACAGAATGTATTTATGTCTCATGGGGATGAAAAACTACAATTCCCAGAATGCTCCGCTGCCTTGTGAGGCCACTCCCAAAGCCACTGCTACTGGATATCTCTGACTGAGTTAGAGAACAGACACTAAAATTAAATACTGAACGTGTCTGTTCCATATAACGATCGAGTTGCCGTGTGAGCTCTCGGGATTAGAGTTGAGGTAATCGCGACCACACTCACGGCATACATTAACAGCGCATGTTCAGTCTGGCGCATTTTCAGTTAATGTCTTTACATTAGTGCGTCGTAAAGCTGTGTCATCCCTAACAGCGGGAAAAAACTTTATTCAAAATAAAAAAAAATGGCTTTTAATCAGATACAGCCATACATCTATGATCCGGAATCAGACCCAGAGGCTGCAGTTGAACAAGAGCAGCAGCAAAAACGACTAGAGCAGGACGTCTCTATGTGGTACAACTTGTTATTTACATATTTATACTTGAATTATATCGTCGTCGTCCCCCCCCCCCCCCCTTAAATGAATCCCTGAAGCTGCAAGCTGTGCTGAGTGTGATCTCCCATCCCTCATGTGTGGGTTGAAAACGTGGAAATAGCTCCCTCTGCTGGCTGTAGTCTTTAGCCTTTGGCCAAACATTCCAAAGATGACACAAATATCATCCATTTGCGTCACAGGAGGAATTTTTCCAGAAATAAACTGCATAAATCTCTTGTCTCAGGGGGATATGAGGGGGGAGCACGATCATTTCAATATACTCCAAGGTTTCTACTGCTACAAAGCTATATGCTAATCACTGAAGTAACCCTTTAACTCCTCCCTGAAGACCACACAGCACTCTTCCTTTTCCAATTTCCACCACTGTGTCTTCTGCTCTGCCTTTACTCTCTTCCTCTTCCTTACCATAAGAGTCATCTTACACACCATCATCCTATGCTATCTAGCTACACTCTTACCTACCACTACTTTACAATCACTTATTTCTATCAGATTACAGTGTCTACATAAAATAGAATATAGATAACATATTTTGAAAGTGAGACATTTTGAAATGTCATGCCAAATATTGGCGTATTTTGGATTTAATGAGAGCTACGTATTCCAAAAAAGTTGGGACAGGTAGCAATAAGAGGCTGGAAAAGTTAAATGTACATATAAAGAACAGCTGGAGGACCAATTTGCAACTTATTAGGTCAATTGGCAACATGATTGGGTATAAAAAGATCCTCTCAGAGTGGTAGTGTCTCTCAGAAGTCAAGATGGGCAGAGGATCACCAATTTCCAATTAGACGCACCCTAGCGGCAGCAAATCTAATCTGCCGTGAGTATCGTCTAGCAACTCTCAATACACGTCTGAGCTGTAAAAACCAAACTCTGGTCAGGCCAATCACATTGTGTATAGAGTCTGTGGGCGGGGCTTAACATAATGATGGCCAAGTTGCGCTTGCGTGTTACTAGTAAACACAGAAGCTGGCAAACGGTGGTCAAATCAGCTTTGACCATGACTGAAAGACTTGGAGTTAAGCTTTTCTCTGAGAAAAGATACAGCGAATGTTTAATCTGTCAACAAGCTCCACTTCACGTTGCTCTGGTTGGTTGTAGTGCTGTCCTATCGCGTGCAGAGGGAGTTTGAAAGACAACCGTTTATCCCGCCCCTCGGATTTAGCCCTGTAAATGGTGAGTTTCCAGACCACACTTTAAAAAATGTAGCAATATCAAAAAGGAGTTTCTCAGAGAAAAATTGCAAAGAGTTTGAAGTTATCATTATCTACAGAGCATAATATCATCCAAAGACTCTGGAACAATCTCTGTGTGTAACGGTCAAGGCCGGAAAACCATACTGGATGCATGTGATCTTCAGCTCTAAGACGGCACTGCATCACATACAGAAGTGCTACTATAATGGAAATCACAATATGGGCTCAGAAATACTTCCAGAAAACATTGTCGGTGAACAAAGAGGACAAGGACAACCAAAGTTGTTATCAGCACACAGTTAAGAAGCCTGCATCACTGATGGTATGGGGTTGCATGAGTGCGTGTGGTATGGACATCTGGAAAGGCACCAAATGCTGAAAAGTATATCCAAGTTCTAGAACATCATATGCTCCCATCCAGACGTCGTCTCTTTCAGGGAAGATCTTGCCGTTTCACACATGACAATGCCAGACCACATACTGAATCAATAAAAACATCATGCCTAGAAAAAGGATCCGGGTACTGAAATGGCCAGCATGTAGTCTTTCACCCATAGAAAACATTTGGCGCATCATAAAGAGGAAGACGTGACAAAGAAGACCTAAGACAGTTGAGCAACTAGAAGCCTGTATTAGACAAGAATGGGACAACATTCCTTTTCATAAACTTAAGCAACTTGTCTCCTCAGTCCCCAGACATTTGCAGACTTTATAAAAAGAAGAGAGGATGCCACTCAGTGGTAAACATGGCCTTGTCCAAACTTTTTTGTTGATGCCATGAAATTTTACATCAACTTATTTTTCCCTTAAAATTTTATATTTTCTCATTTGAAACATTTGATGTGTCATCTATGTTGTATTCTGAATAAAATATAGAAATTTGAAACTTCCACATCATTGTATTCTGTCTTTATTCATAATTTGTACAGTGTCCCAACTTTTGTGGGATCAGGTTTGTAATTATGTTTTAATTATTCAGTAAATTTCTTGTCTCTTCACATTCTTAATAATTGAATTATATAAATCATATATTTATGTTATGAAAGTGGTTAGTAAAGCCGGTGAGATACAAACTTGTCTTTTCTTTGAAACGCTGAAGAACAGTCTGAAAACATTTAGTGTCTGAAAGACATTGGCATTCAGAAAACTTAAACAAAATTTCCAAAATCAACTGTTTTGAAAGTGTACCCAGCTTCAACACCAATTTTAACTGATCCAGCAGAAATCTGTTGATGTAAGCCCAGTGGAAGTTGTTCCCTGCTGTATGATATGTTAACCACATTTGGACTCTCACAGTCTCTCATCCACTGTTTCAAAGCCAACAATAACGGCGACTCTGATTGAGTCAGCAAAGCGTTAATGTGTTTCCTCTACAGTCCTTCCATGTTCCAACCATTTATGCGAGTTAAATTCCAGTCTGAACATTATAATGAGGTAAAAATCACCACAAAATTAACAGTGTTAAATTATCTTCAACAACATTCAACCAAAACTAACTTTGGGAGCTTTGAGGGAGCCATTCATGATTGCAAAATAATAATCTAAAACCATAAGGGAGCATTCCGTACAAGTTATTATTAGTTTTATTTTTTATTTTTTTTTAAACACCCTACAACATTCTGGATACGTACTTTATGGTTGCAAAATAACCTACAAACAACCATTAAAAGAAAATTAGGTACACGTTACTTTTAGGTTGTTGCAGCAAATGTTATTTTATGGTTGCAAAATAACCTCAAAACAAAAATTAGGGAACATTCTGTATAAGTTATTAGGTTATTTTCAAAATAACTTCACTGCAACGTTCTGGGAACACAATTTTATGGTTGTAAAATAACCTAAAAACAACCATTAGGGAACAGTCTGTATAAGTTATTTTAGGTTATTTAAAAATAACTTCCAAGCAACATTCTGAGAATATTATTTATGATTGAAAAAATTAAATAATGTCCCTAAACATTGTTACCGACATTGGGAACCAAATACTAACGTTAGCGGAATGTCCTGTGTTTGCTGGGATATAATTTAAAAGTTTTAATAATCGTTCTAATTCTATGCAAAGAATAGGGAAGTCCACGCCACAACTATAACAACAACACACAGGAATAATATCACTGGAATCACTTTCAGAAAGATTTTTTACAGTTGATGAATGATAAAAAAACATTGACAGCCATTTATCGGCAGATGACAAAACAGCACACTTATAATGAACTATGTATTGTCCATTTAGTGTGAACACTAATATAATTATCACTCAAGGAGTAAATGGCTTCTGACTTAGATATTTAGTAGTACAAACCTAACGATCAAACCAGATGAAAACCTTCTCCTATAGCACTTGGTAGGCCAGCAACCACAAGAATTAAATTAGCATTGCGCTAACAACTACTCAGAATAACCTAATCAAATAAAGTAGGGGTGGTTGCCAGACAATTGCTACTGTATTCGATTAATAAGTTGCAACAGATTTGAAACCACCAAAAACACCCATGGAAAATAGCAACATGCTAACAACAACCAACAAAAAACTCTCAATTGCACAGCAATGTCCTCACATTCAGTCAGAACATGCTAGTAATTTGTGGAAGTAAGTTTACGCAAAGGAAAGCACCACAAATAAATTAGCTCATTGGTGTTAACCCTTCATAACTTATTAAAAAGTATTTTTTTAAAGTCAACAGAGCTAAACAAACAGTTTGTAGATAAAAACAGGCCACCTGCTGGAAAATTCAGTTTAAGCATCCACGTTCAAAAACCCAACTTGGCCAATCTGAACCTCTCAGATATTCTGAAGAAGCCAGCACTTTCTACAACACATAACCCAGACGGCTGAAAAACGTTTATTCATCTTCAAATAAAACACTCTTAACATGTGGTGAAAAGAACAAAAAACACATTATAGTTCAAGACATTAAACTGTAAGGCAAATGCTGAAAGAACTACATTTGATGTGTGAATAACCACCATTGAGTGTCCATAAACACTAAACTCCAAATATCCACTAGAGGGCACCACACTATTCCCTCTAGGTCTAAAAGTTTAAATCAAATCATTTGCAAGTTTGCCATAAATGAGAGTAAGAACATTTGAACTTCCTGAGTTTACCTTCACTTATCTGAAGCATTTTAAGCAGATTCTTTACTTCTTAGCAGCAATTCTTTTAGAGCGGCGGAGGCCATCGACATCAGCCTCCGAGGCCTTCGGGCCAGTGGTGGCTTTGGAGGCTCCAGGGGTTTTCATGGGTTTGGAGAGTTTTGAGGGTTTTGCGGCTCCAGAGGTTTTCATGGGTTTGGAGGGTTTTGGAGCAGGAGTATCAGCAGGAGGTTTAGAGGATTTTGGAGCAGGAGGATCAGCAGGAGGTTTGGAAGGTTTTGGAGCAGGAGGATCAGCAGGAGGTTTGGATGGTTTTGGAGCAGGAGGTTTGGAGGGTTTTGGAGCAGGAGGATCAGCAGGAGGTTTGGAGGGTTTTGGAGCAGGAGGTTTGGAGGGTTTTGGAGCAGGAGGATCAGCAGGAGGTTTGGAAGGTTTTGGAGCAGGAGGATTAGAAGGAGGTTTGGAAGGTTTTGGAGCAGGAGGTTTGGAGGGTTTTGGAGCAGGAGTATCAGCAGGAGGTTTGGAGGGTTTTGGAGTGGGAGGATCAGCATGAGGTTTGGAGGGTTTTGGAGCAGGAGGATCAGCAGGAGGTTTGGAAGGTTTTGGAGCAGGAGGATTAGAAGGAGGTTTGGAAGGTTTTGGAGCAGGAGGTTTGGAGGGTTTTGGAGCAGGAGTATCAGCAGGAGGTTTGGAGGGTTTTGGAGTGGGAGGATCAGCATGAGGTTTGGAGGGTTTTGGAGCAGGAGGATCAGCAGGAGGTTTGGAAGGTTTTGGAGCAGGAGGATTAGAAGGAGGTTTGGAAGGTTTTGGAGCAGGAGGTTTGGAGGGTTTTGGAGCAGGAGTATCAGCAGGAGGTTTGGAGGGTTTTGGAGTGGGAGGATCAGCATGAGGTTTGGAGGGTTTTGGAGTAGGAGGATCAGCAGGAGGTTTAGAAGGTTTTGGAGCAGGAGGATCAGCAGGAGGTTTGGAGGGCTTTGGAGCAGGAGGATCAGCAGGAGGTTTGGAGGGTTTTGGAGCATGAGGGTCAGCAGGAGGTTTGGAGGGTTTTGGAGCTCCAGGGGTTTTGTGGGGTTTGGAGGATTTAGGGGCAGAAGGAGCAGTGGAGTGTTTAGGGCCTCTGTGGACTTTTTGCCGTGGTTTAGTTGACTGTGGTGTCTCCTATGTGATTCAAAAATATTTGTCATTTGTCTAAAAATGTAAAGGGATAGTTCACAGATAAAAATGTAAAATTCTGTTATTAAAGGGTTACTTCAACGATTAGCATATGGCTTTGTATCAGTAGATACCGGAGTATATTCAAATGATCGTGCTTGATTACTCACAACTTAGAACAACACCAGGGTGAGTAAATGATGACTTAATTTTCATCTTAGTAACTATCCCTTTAATTCTTCTTATTTTGTTTGAATGTCTGCAAAGTGCTTCAAATATCAGCTAGGAAATAGCAAACAGTGGTCAGGTGTGATGCACTAACCTCTTTACCAGACATCTTGGATTCCAGTGCAGCTATTTCAGCCGTAAGATTATGTACATATACCTTTGCACACAAAAAAAGATTGTCTTTAGCGCAACACATACTAATTTTATACAATGAGGGCATTCTATTGCTAGCCATCACCTTGATTTGGTTGATGTTCTCCTTACAGCTGTCAATGTCCTTCATGAGTTTCTCCTCTTTTTCTCTGCAAACAAAATAATTGTAAATCTAAAACGCTTTAGCTTGTTGAGGTGTAGAATTGCAAAATTAGCAATTAAAACTTGTTTTCTGGAGGACAAACTAGCAGAAACATCCCATAAATTCAGGGCACAAGACAAGGTGGCTTTGAAGTGGGCAACCAAAGCAGCCACATAGCGACATGCTTAAAACCCTCCAAAACATGTTAGCAACCATATAGAAAAATCCTAGCATCATGCTAACGAGTTTTGCATTGGTAAAATACCACTAGAAAGTCAAAACCATTGTGAAGCTGTTGGGCTAATACCTCATTACTTGTGCTTCTTCCACCTCTGTCTTGAGTTTGCTGACCTCTGTCTTTTCCTTAGCAGTAATGCAACGCACATCAGCAGCCTTCAGTTTAACAATAAGAGACTTAAAATCAAGCCCTTCCAGCTGGCTAGAGCTCTGGGACCTCAGAAGTATTTCCCTGGAAATTTGCAGCATCCGTTCGCACGATGGTAACTGAAATACCAGAGCCACAAGTGCTGAGATCAGACAGGCGTTTCACAGGTATCACATTATAAAAATGGCATGTTTGAAGAGAAAAACGCATCGCAAACGTGTCGGAGACCTTAGAGAGTTCTGTTTGTATTTTGTCACGTGCAGCAAGGGCCATGTCCAGCATTTGCCTCGTGTTCTTCAAAGACTTCTGCATGTCGCTTAACTCTTTCTGTAAATAATATTGTTCTCTCGGTTCATCAAATTCTCAAGACAAAAATAGAACATCTTACAGTCACAATATTCAGATGATCAGAAAAGGCATAAATGGGAGAGGAGGTTCAAAATATCATACCATACTAATTTATGCAGTATATATTATGTACATAAAGTTTGCAATATGCAACATTTCTATGTTCACAGAATATTATATATTAGTTTATATATATACACTTACAAACATTGGATTAAACATAGAAAATAAAAATAAATGAAAGTACAGTAGGGAGTATTTAGTGTACAATATGCAGTACACTAATATTCCATTTTGAAAATATGCATTCATTAACCTGTGCCTGTTGAACTTGCTTTTTCAATTTAGTTTGATAGACAAACTCCAGGTCTGTGTCTGTCCATTGGTATCCCTGCATTCCCTGGATGAAGATTTCAGGGTCGGCATTCCCAGCCATTGCTGGATATCCATAAAAGTGAATGATAAAGCAATACGATCACATTTTGACAAGAATCAATGCATGTACTTTATGCAGTGTGATATCAAAACTTACAAATGTAGAAGCAGAAAGATATGTGAATATGATTTTGTATGAAGCACCTGATGCAACTGTAGAACTAGACCTCCTGATCGACATCCTCTCGTCTTTAAATTTGGGCTGCTGGAGAACTTCATTTGATCCAATGCATGAAATGTGTGTAGTTTTTTCCTTGGAAAGAATTAACTAATTAAGAAATGTTATCCCTTAAAATGTGAAAATTCAAAAATAATAATGAATCCACTGTTTAAATCACGAGGTAAATTAATAGCAGTGAGTATTTGTAGTGTTTCTGTATTTTGTTGTGTTGTGAGTATTTGCAGTGTGTTTCTGTATTTGGTTGTGTTGTGAGTATTTGCAGTGTGTTTCTGTATTTGGTTGTGAGTATTTGCAGTGTGTTTCTGTATTTGGTTGTGTTGTGAGTATTTGCAGTGTGTTTCTGTATTTGGTTAAGTTGTGAGTATTTGCAGTGTGTTTCTGTATTTTGTTGTGTTGTGAGTATTTGTAGTGTTTCTGTATTTTGTTGTGTTGTGAGTATTTGCAGTGTGTTTCTGTATTTGGTTGTGTTGTGAGTATTTGCAGTGTGTTTCTGTATTTGGTTGTGTTGTGAGTATTTGCAGTGTGTTTCTGTATTTGGTTGTGTTGTGAGTATTTGCAGTGTGTTTCTGTATTTGGTTGTGTTGTGAGTATTTGCAGTGTGTTTCTGTATTTGGTTGTGTTGTGAGTATTTGCAGTGTGTTTCTGTATTTGGTTGTGTTGTGAGTATTTGCAGTGTGTTTCTGTATTTGGTTGTGTTGTGAGTATTTGCAGTGTGTTTTTGTATTTGGTTGTGTTGTGAGTATTCGCAGTGTTTTTCTGTATTTGGTTGTGTTGTGAGTATTTGCAGTGTTTCTCTATTTGGTTGTGTTGTGAGTGTTTGCAGTGTTTCTGTATTTGGTTGTGTTGTGAGTATTTGCAGTGTTTCTGTATTTGGTTGTGAGTATTTGCATTGTGTTTCTGTATTTGGTTGTGTTGTGAGTATTTGCAGTGTGTTTCTGTATTTGGTTGTGTTGTGAGTATTTGCAGTGTGTTTCTGTATTTGGTTGTGTTGTGAGTATTTGCAGTGTGTTTCTGTATTTGGTTGTGTTGTGAGTATTTGCAGTGTGTTTCTGTATTTGGTTGTGTTGTGAGTATTTGCAGTGTGTTTCTGTATTTGGTTGTGTTGTGAGTATTTGCAGTGCTTCTGTATTTGGTTGGGTTGTGAGTGTTTACAGTGTGTTTCTGTATTTGGTTGTGTTGTGAGTATTTGCAGTGTGTTTCTGTATTTGGTTGTGTTGTGAGTATTTGCAGTGTTTCTGTATTTGGTTGTGTTGTGAGTATTTGCAGTGTGTTTCTGTATTTGGTTGTGTTGTGAGTATTTGCAGTGTGTTTTGTATTTGGTTGTGTTGTGAGTATTTCCAGTGTTTCTGTATTTGGTTGTGAGTATTTGCAGTGTGTTTCTGTATTTGGTTGTGTTGTGAGTATTTGCAGTGTGTTTCTGTATTTGGTTGTGTTGTGAGTATTTGCAGTGTTTCTGTATTTGGTTGTGAGTATTTGCAGTGTGTTTCTGTATTTGGTTGTGTTGTGAGTATTTGCAGTGTGTTTCTGTAGTTGGTTGTGTTGTGAGTATATGCAGTGTGTTTCTGTATTTGGTTGTGTTGTGAGTATTTGCAGTGTGTTTCTGTATTTGGTTGTGTTGTGAGTATTTGCAGTGTGTTTCTGTATTTGGTTGTGTTGTGAGTATTTGCAGTGTGTTTCTGTAGTTGGTTGTGTTGTGAGTATATGCAGTGTGTTTCTGTATTTGGTTGTGTTGTGAGTATTTGCAGTGTGTTTCTGTATTTTGTTGTGAGTATTTGCAGTGTGTTTCTGTATTTGATTGTGTTGTGAGTATTTGCAGTGTGTTTCTGTATTTGGTTGTGTTGTGAGTATTTGCATTGTTTCTGTATTTGGTTGTGTTGTGAGTATTTGCAGTGTGTTTCTGTATTTGGTTGTGTTGTGAGTATTTGCAGTGTTTCTCTATTTGGTTGTGTTGTGAGTATTTGCAGTGTGTTTCTGTATTTGGATATGCTGTGAGTATTTGCAGTGTGTTTCTGTATTTGGTTGTGTTGTGAGTATTTGCAGTGTGTTTCTGTATTTGGTTGTGTTGTGAGTGTTTGCAGTGTATTTCTGTATTTGGTTGTGTTGTGAGTGTTTGCAGTGTTTCTGTATTTGGTTGTGTTGTGAGTGTTTGCAGTGTTTCTGTATTTGGTTGTGTTGTGAGTGTTTGCAGTGTTTCTGTATTTGGTTGTGTTGTGAGTGTTTGCAGTGTGTTTCTGTATTTTGTTGTGAGTATTTGCAGTGTGTTTCTGTATTTGGTTGTGTAGTGAGTGTTTGCAGTGTATTTCTGTATTTGGTTGTGTTGTGAGTGTTTGCAGTGTTTCTGTATTTGGTTGTGTTGTGAGTGTTTGCAGTGTTTCTGTATTTGGTTGTGTTGTGAGTGTTTGCAGTGTTTCTGTATTTTGTTGTGAGTATTTGCAGTGTGTTTCTGTATTTTGTTGTGAGTATTTGCAGTGTGTTTCTGTATTTGGTTGTGTTGTGAGTATTTGCAGTGTGTTTCTGTATTTTGTTGTGTTGTGAGTATTTGCTGTGTTTCTGTATTTGGTTGTGTTGTGAGTATTTGCAGTGTGTTTCTGTATTTGGTTGTGTTGTGAGTATTTGCAGTGTGTTTCTGTATTTGGTTGTGTTGTGAGTATTTGCAGTGTGTTTCTGTATTTGGTTGTGTTGTGAGTATTTGCAGTGTGTTTCTGTATTTGGTTGTGTTGTGAGTATTTGCAGTGTGTTTCTGTATTTGGCTGTGTTGTGAGTATTTGCAGTGTGTTTCTGTATTTGGTTGTGTTGTGAGTATTTGCAGTGTTTCTGTATTTGGTTGTGTTGTGAGTATTTGCAGTGTTTCTGTATTTGGTTGTGTTGTGAGTATTTGTAGTGTTTCTGTATTTGGTTGTGTTCTGAATATGTGTAGTGTTTCAGTATTTGGTTGTGTTGTGAGTATGTGTAGTGTTTCAGTATTTGGTTGCGTTGTGAGTATTTGCAGTGTTTCTGTATTTGGTTGCGTTGTGAGTATTTGTAGTGTTTCTGTATTTGGTTCTGTTGTGAGTATTTGCAGTGTTTCTGTATTTGGTTATGTTGTGAGTATTTGCAGTGTTTCTGTATTTGGTTGTGTTGTGAGTGTTTGCAGTGTTTCTGTATTTGGTTGTGTTGTGAGTATTTGCAGTGTTTCTGTATTTGGATGTGTTGTGAGTATTTGCAGTGTTTCTGTATTTGGTTAAGTTGTGAGTATTTGCAGTGTTTCTGTATTTGGTTGTGTTGTGAGTGTTTGCAGTGTTTCTGTATTTGGTTGTGTTGTGAGTATTTGCAGTGTTTCTGTATTGGTTGTGTTTGCAGTGTTTGCAGTGTTTCTGTATTTGGTTGTGTTGTGAGTATTTGCAGTGTTTCTGTATTTGGTTGCGTTGTGAGTATTTGCAGTGTTTCTGTATTTGGTTGCGTTGTGAGTATTTGTTGGGTTATGAGTATGATCACCATATATTACATTATTTTTATTATAGTGTACAACAGGGCTAAAGGCTCTAGGGGTGTTTATTTTATTTTCCTTCCAACCATTCTATGGCACAAAAACTTGCTTCCAACATACAAAACATCTGCTTTGCAATATGCACATGGACATTTGGCTAATCCTTGATGTGATCGCAGACGTTGATTCTGTGCTAATTTAATCTGATATTTGATTATTTTTTTAATTTATTGTTTAAATGTTGTAGATTAAAGTACAAATAAGAATCGTTAAAATTAAATATTTTAGGACAAAGGGAATTCTTAATGATTTTTAGTTATATTCAATATAAATAAAGAAACAGTTTTTCATTAACAGAAGAAAATGAATACAGCTCCTTCTCAAAAAAATTGCATATTATGATAAAGTTCATTATTTTCCATAAAATATTGATTAAAAAACTAAAGTTTCATATATTTTAGATTCATTGCACACCAACTGAAATATTTCAGGTCTTTTATTGTTTTAATACTGATGATTTTGGCATACAGCTCATGAAAACCCAAAATTTAAAAAAAAATAGCATATTTCATCCGACCAATAAAAGAAAAGTGTTTTTAATACAAAAAAGTCAACCTTCAAATAATTATGTTCAGTTATGCACTCAATACTTGGTCGGGAATCCTTTTGCAGAAATGACTGCTTCAATGCGGCGTGGCATGGAGGCAATCAGCCTGTGGCACTGCTGAGGTGTTATGGAGGCCCAGGATGCTTCGATAGCGGCCTTAAGCTCATCCAGAGTGTTGGGTCTTGCGTCTCTCAACTTTCTCTTCACAATATCCCACATATTCTCTATGGGGTTCAGGTCAGGAGAGTTGGCAGGCCAATTGAGCACAGTAATACCATGGTCAGTAAACCATTTACCAGTGGTTTTGGCACTGTGAGCAGGTGCCAGGTCGTGCTGAAAAACAAAATCTTCATCTTCATAAAGCTTTTCAGCAGATGGAAGCACGAAGTGCTCCAAAAACTCCTGATAGCTAGCTGTATTGACCCTGCCCTTGATAAAACACAGTGGCCCAACACCAGCAGCTGACATGGCACCCCAGACCATCACTGACTGTGGGTACTTGACACTGGACTTCAGGCATTTTGGCATTTCCTTCTCCCCAGTCTTCCTCCAGACTCTAGCACCTTGATTTACGAATGACATGCAAAATTTGCTTTCATCCGAAAAAAGTACTTTGGACCACTGAGCAACAGTCCAGTGCTGCTTCTCTGTAGCCCAAAAGTGTCTTGACCTGGGGAATGCGGCACTTGTAGCCCATTTCCTGCACACGCCTGTGCACGGTGGCTCTGGATGTTTCTACTCGAGACTCAGTCCACTGCTTCCGCAGGTCCCCCAAGGTCTGGAATCGGTCCTTCTCCACTATCTTCCTCAGGGTCCGGTCACCTCTTCTCTTTGAGCAGCGTTTTTTGCCACACTTTTTCCTTCCCACAGACTTCCCACTGAGCTGCCTTGATACAGCACTCTGGGAACAGCCTATTCGTTCAGAAATTTCTTTCTGTGTCTTACCCTCTCGCTTGAGGGTTTCAATGATGGCCGGGTCGGATAGGGTCGGGTCGGCAGTCTTACCCATGATTGCGGTTTTGAGTAATGAACCAGGCTGGGAGTTTTTAAAAGCCTCAGGAATTTTGGGTTTTCATAAGTTGTATGCCAAAATCATCAGTAATAAAACAATAAAAGACCTGAAATATTTCAGTTGTTGTGCAATGAATCTAAAATATATTAAAGTTTAATTTTTATCATTACATTATGGAAAATAATGACCTTTATCACAATATGCTAATTTTTTGAGAAGGACCTGTAAGTATGGTATTTGGGGTAAAAAGCGTCCCTGCTGTTGAGACTAAAGGCACAATAATTAACATGACAATTAATATCTGGCTGACTTTTCCTTTTGTTGACAGGACATTCAGGTGGTAATTATCATATATTAGGTTGGGTTATTTATATATATATTATTTTTTTGTGTTTATATTCTGAAAGCATATATATATCATATATATATATATTATAAATAAAATTCATTTTTGTTCATATATATATATATATATATATATATATATATATATATATATGATATATATATATATATATATATATATATATATATATATATATATATATATATATATATATATATATATATATATATATATATATATTAAATGCTTTCAGAATCATTACTTTTTAAAATATTTTTTCTGTATTATTAAAATTTCTACACTAACATTTGAATTAAAAAAATATTCTTATTTATCAAAATAATCAGAAAATAATACAAACGTTTTGAACAAGTTTTAACTTTGTAATTACGTATTAATTTAATTAAAAACATTAATTTAGCTTAAGTATTTGTATCAGTACTTTAACCGTCTGTAGAGTTAGCCACCTCAAACATTTATGGTATTAATTTTATAATATAATAACTAAATAAACCACTTTTTTCACACAAAATATGTTTCTTCATAAATACAAATAGTTTTTCTGCAATTATGCACTTTGTGAAAATCACATTTTTAAAGTGTGCCTTTAGCCTCGTTGTACCCTATTATTATTTTATTAATAATAATATTTACATTAATAATAACAATACGTAAAAAACCTGATATTTATATTGCTGTTGTGTCATGGTCATTCAATCACAAATTCATAAAACATTAATGGGGGGGAAATGGAAAAAAAGGGGGAATAGGGTTACTTTTCCATGTAGCAAACCCATTTTAACACATTGTTTGAGTCATTTTTTACACATTTGTAAAATAGCCTACAGATTAAATACTCGTTGTGTATGTCTGTTTGTTTACCTGGCCACATGGCTCATCTTTGACCACTTGTTCTGATATTGCTGAAGAACCCTGGTGTGGTGAGACCCTTTCATTTTTGGATGGAGGTGTCCTCTCCAACTGTCGCCCGGCAGGTAAATTGTTTGGATGTTTATCGATTATCGATCGCAATAGTGAAGGCGTACCATCCGAATCCAAATTTTGCACATTTTTTGTGCGTTTAATTCTGCCTCCCTTCGAGCTCATATGAACTGCCCTGTGTTGTTCCCAAAATGTTTTTGGTTCAAGGACAATGCAACAATTTAGACCACGTTCTGAAACTGCAACCCGGGGAGAGAGGAGCGGAGTTACTCCATGTGCTGATTCGTACTAATGGCATTTGGCGGCCACTAGAGGGCGATAGTAAACAGCAGCACAATCTACCTGTAGCGCTCATTGTTATCAAGCTGCTTAATACATGAAATATGCAGTATATCTTAGCTTTTTATCTGATTTTCGCTCGAAAATATTATTTTTCTTTTCTAAATCACATATAGTAGCGTCACTTTTTTTACTCAAGGCCTCAACAGCTCAGACTGCTGCAATGAATTAAGTTAATCGGAAGAGGGCGCTGTCTCATTTCTCCGTGGTGACTGGCAGCATGTCCTCAAAAAGTAGGATATCCATGTGTCATCGCGTTAGATTCAAAATACCAACCCAAGTGGCATTTATTAAAGACTAAAACATGTAAGATATTAAACAAATATTTATCGATATTTTGTTCTTTAATGCAATGCCATTCAGTGTTGCTGACTGTCAGAATACTAGCAAATTGGTAAATATCATGAATAGTATGTGAAAGGTTTCGTGTCATATGAAGAGCAGAGATCATTTCTATTCAGAAATAAATGCAAAGCATCTTATAACTTTATTAAAGACAAAGGAATAGCTCATTATTAAAAAACAATTAATGTACATGTTATAGGCTAGTTGAACAGGATGCAACGCTACAATAAATATAGGCTACCAACAGTGACAATAAAACATCTTGCCACTCAAACAAACAGATTGTTTGGTGTGGCTTTGAAGGGATAGTTCACCCCCCAAAAATGTAATTATCCCATAATTTACTCACCCTCAAGCCATTTTAAGGGTGTATGACATTCTTCTTTCAGACGAAGACAGAGTTATATTAAATGTCCTGGCTTTTCCAAGCTTTATAATGGCAGTGAAAGGCAGCCCAAAATTTGAAGTTGAAAAAAGTGCATTAATCCATTATAAAAGTAATCCACACAGCTCTGAGTGTTAATAAATAACTTCTGAAGCAAATCGATGGGTTTGTTTAAGAAAAATATCCATATTTAACACGTTATAAAGTAAATCGGAACGTCTTCCGCATACGGAAAAGTGCAACTGGCGCGACGATAACGTCGGAGGTAACGTAAGCATTTTGAACTGCGAGAGGCACTACACTTTTTACGCAAGTTAAAGTATATATCTAGCCTGAACGCTAGACATATACTTTATAACATGGTAAATATGGATATTTTTTTCTTACACAAACCCATCGATTAACTTCAGAAGGCCTTTATTTGCCCCACGGAGCACTTTTATAATGGATGGATACACTTTTTTGGGCTTAAAATTTTGGGCTGGCATTATAATGCTTGAAAGAGCCAGGACATTTTTTTTTTACTATAACTCCGATTGTATTAATCTGACAGAAGAATGTCATACACACCTAGGTTGACTTGAGGGTGTGTAAATCATGGGGTGATTTATTTTTGGGTGAACTATGCCTTTAAGTAGCCTAATACTGCATCTTTAATATCTATATAAACTTCTCAGAACAATTACTGTATTATTTATCTTGTAGTTTTGTACTGTTCACTGAATTGTAAAATTAAAAAACACTTTTAATGAAAAGACAGGTGTCTCTTTCGATGCTGAAGGGAGTGCATCAAGAACTGATGGCTCCTAAATATCATCCAATCAGTTCCTGATGCAGTATCACCAACATCAGAAAGTTCTCACAGATCAGGAACACGCGACTTCTTCCAGTAGGCTTACCACCTCAGCCGATACACTGGCTTAACCATAATTGCCAGTGTGGAAATGTAGTGATAAATGGATTAATTGAACAAGTCTGTGAATTAACTAAATGAATAACAAACACAAACATTTTTGATTTCAGCTTGTTTTCCACAGGTTTCTCAATGAAGACCGCTGACATGTCGTCATGGCGTGAGGGTGCTGTGTGTGACAGAACCCCAGCAGCGCCTGTGAGAGGGGGTGACACACTACTCACAGTTGCCAGCTGAGATTATGCCAAAACTCAGCTGTGCAATAAGCCACCATGGTCCTCCAGCAGGGGGCGTGCAGATGTTTGCATCCCAGAAATGGTAACACATTCAAACTACCTCAGCTACTCGTGAGCCATGTTTGATCAAGTTGGTGTTTACAACTCAAGCAGCTATTGTAAAATAACAGGTTAGCATTTTAGCATTAAGATTAGCATAGATGTAGAGGCAGATTCAAGTGCAGTTGAGGTAGTTTCCTCTCAGGTTTTGGGTGTAAACAGACTACTCAACCTCTACAGGTCAATGTGAGACTGTAATCACATCACAGTTGCCTGCAGAGATTACCCAGTCGGCTCATCACATCTTTAGCTGTTTGTTGTGATGCTAGTCAATGACAAAGAGATTGGGGTTTTACTGAGTGTTATCAGTGGCTCTCAACTGGTGGGTTGCGACCCAAAAATAGGTTGCAGGTCTATTCTGATCACGTCTAGCAGGGAAAAACAATGCTAAAAGCAAATTAAAACGCTTCCAATATCTCTTTTATGCCAAAGTCACAATGAAACAGAAATAGCAACAGATATATTCGTTATGTGATGTACATTCGATGAGGTGTACATTCGAAAAATGTAGGGCGGAGACTTCGTTCGATCCACTTCATTTGAGATTTTCCTATGGTTTTTATTAAAGGATTTTTCGATTTATGAGTAAAATAATGCCTGTGGTAAACATAACTTGACAATGCTTTCAAGTTATGTTTACCACAGGCTTTATTTTACACATAAATTGAAAATCCTCCAATAGGATAATCTTAAGGCCCGTTCACACCAAGAACGATAACTATAAAGATAATTATATTAGCACCCACACCAGCGGGCGATATCGTTCTGTTTATTCTAAACGTGTGCCTGTCTGGCGCTTTAAATGTTCAAGCTTGTTGCAGTAGGATGGCTGTCAATGTTTTTATCAGTCATCAGCTGGATAACATCGTTCAGAAAAGGATTCCAACGATAGCGTAAGACACATATTTTCCAATTGCACCTGACCAATAAAGAATAGCACATAACTATCCATTTAAATTTTGTTTGTTTGTCCCAAAAAAAAAAAGAAATTGTTAGTGTACTGTGCTTAATTAACTGAGACTTCTTACAGCTCTTACAGCTAGTTGGCCTTGTTTGTTTCGTTGCTTCTATTGCTATTTTTTGTAAGTCGCTTTGGATAAAAGCGTCTGCTAAATGATTAAATGTAAATGTAATATCGTTATCGTTATAGCTGTGGTGTGAACTCTGCTATTCTTTAATACTGAGAAGGATTTTTAGAGCTGTATCACTATGTGCACTGTCATTTTTAATGGAATTTGCCTATTCAAAACAAATGTGTAGTTTGATGACGGCAAGTTTGAGATCAGAATCTTGGGACGTGTGGTCTTCACCTCTCAGCCGGTGGAAAAGAATCGGGATAAGACTCTAGCAAAAAATCATGTTGATGGATGCGGTTATTAACGTTACTGTAGTATGAAGCAGAGCAGGACTGAGTGTTGAGGAGCTGAGCATGGCCGCTGGAGCGATTGTTAGTGAGATTATCGCAGTGGGACTTTGTTTATGACGGGACACAGTCGCCGGCGCCATTTACGCTTTTCTGGTCACGAGTGTGTGGTAACGCAGCTCTGTTTATCATATTAGATACATTTAAGTGTGTTTAAAATGATGTTATGACGTTACTCTGTGCGTTCGGTCAGCGGCTGCTGTGACACTTGTTCACACTGCTAAGAGTAAACCGAAACCGAGGGTAACGCAGAAATGACGCAATTGACAGGCGACTCCCTCAGACGCTATGCTGATACGTCCCGGTCCTTGGTTAAAATAGCAATTTTCTCACAATTTACAAATAGTTGGAAACATTTGGGATATTGTAAGAACTCAACTGAACAAAATAAATAACACCAACCTAGTGGTTTTTGGATATTTTACTGCAAAAATCCTACATAGTGCCCCTTTAAATAAATAACCAACCCAATCTTAAAGTAATTCATACAGATTTTATGGGGTGGCTAATTCTACCCCTAACCCCGCCTCTAAAACCTAAATCTATCATTGCAGTATAGACAAAAAATCATACAAATTCATACTAGTGAGGTCGTACAAATTCACACGAATTAGCCACCTTGTACAAATACGTACGAATTGGTCGTGAGATAGTGATGCAATAACCCAACGGTTAAGTGTTTACATATTTGACCCAAACGTGAGTTGAAAAAAAAAACAGTATTTAAAAAAATTAAAATTGTCTTCCGGGTTCCGACGTCATACCTGCACCACTCCATTGCAAGAAAGGGACAGAGTTTAAGCAGACTAAATGATTGGAGAAGTCTGGCATGGTTACGTTTTACATTTTGTTTACGAGGTCAAAACATAAAAAAAATAATAGAAGTTATTGTTCTCTAGTAAATTAAATACTAGTAAATTGTTCTCAATAAGATGAATAACATGCGAATAGAGTGATGTTTTATTTCACGCCAACTTTAAAATCTGAGCGTTCAGTAGAGTATATTGGCACAAATTTCACAAGGTAGAGATGCATAGAGTTTTTATGACATGCCTTTATCTTCAAAAAGCATGAATGAAAGTTTGCAAGATAAATAAATCACAACGCAGACTCCATTAAATATAGTTTGCAGCAAGGATGAACATGGTTTGCACCATAGCCAGGCAGTGAATTGAGCATGAAACTATTGAATTTATCAACCATATTTAACTACTTCCATGTTGTCATTTTAATCATTTGGCATATTGTTGGACAGTTTAGGCTGATATAAATAATATGTCAGTGTTCGATTTTAAAGTCAGCATGAAACAGATTGTCTTTTCTTCCCTATTGTGACGTATATTGAAATGAAATGACTTCTTGAATAAGAAAAATATTTTGATAGTTGTCGTTTGCTATTGTTTCGATCTCACTAGTTGCTGGAGGCGAGGAGAAGAAGAGAGTCGTTGTGAGGGTGATAGGAAGTTTTTGATTAAAGATTATGAGGGCAAAATGTTGTGAACAAAACTGATAAATAATTTATAATAAACACTACAATATTCCATAAGTAAGTACTGCCAGAGATGGTCAGACTTTAGGTTTACTTTTGTATGATAAATAGTTTTGCTACAGTATTAGGTCCTGAATCTAATTGAGAGGTACACTATTACCACTTTTTTGTTAAACTATTGTTACACTATTGTTGTTATTGTGTTTGTGAGCGTATGATAGCCGAAGTGTGCCGTAAACAAACACTCTAATCCGTTAAGGCCGAGAACCGTCGCGTGAGGGGCAGTTTAGCCTCACCCAGCTGGTGAGCTGAAGGGCGTCTCCCCAAGGCATCTGGCGTGTGTCCCCCAATAACCCCACACCCCCTCAGCTACACACACACACACACACACACACGCACACACACTCTTCCTCAGCAAGACCATGATCCCCGCTGCTGTCAGGGCCCACTGGTCGCCATGGCAAACTCACAGGAACCTGAGCCTGTATTGTCAGAGCGTCCGATGTGCATGTCCCACTCGCCGTCTCTTCTTTAGAGTCACAGCTCGGATCCTTTGACACCCCTGAACACTGCAACAAATTGAGAAAGACGGAAGAAAGGAGTGAGGGAGAGGGAAAGAGGGAGGGAGAGAGAGAGTAGCCGTTGTGTGTTTGGCCAGATCAAAGGCCAGTTCTTCCAAAACTAGTAGACCTTTTACAAAGCATGAGGGGCTTAGCTTTTGTGGGAATTGTATACTGACCATTTCAACTATTGCTGAAAAAGTAATTTACTACTGAACGACTGATACCCACCAAAGAATCTAAAAGGAAAACACCAGCACTTCAGTATGTTATAGGCACCCTAAACTGAAAACTAGTTGTGGTTGCACAATAATGTTCAACATTTCTATCTATCTATCTATCTATCTATCTATCTATCTATCTATCTATCTATCTATCTATCTATCTATCTATCTATCTATCTATCTATCTATCTATCTATCTATCTATATCTAGTGTATGCGCAGTGTAGCAAGATAGAATAAAACTGAAATTTCATGTGCACATGTCTTAAGGGAAACTATTACATATTTAATTCAAAATTTAAAAACAAAACATGGCAAAAAGACATGGCAAGTGTGTTGTACTCGCAAAGTTCAATCACCTAAAGGGTGGAACATTTATCTTTGGCTCTATAAATATGTCTCCAAAAAGTGAGATGATTTTTTTGCAGTTTTTATGTTGAACCGATAATCTGAACGACCTATGCTGAGCCGTCGAATGTTGCTCAGTGACTGTTTTCCAACAAAAAGATTTCAAATAGGTGTAAATGTGGCTCTTTTTTTGAAACACATGTAACGCATACAACAAAGCCTTTTACAGTTTTATCGTAAGACATTTAATGCTTGCCTGCAATGTCATATCTCAGAATTGGTCCATTTTTAAAAAACAAAACAATAATGTGCCCCTCCCATTAAATCTCTAGTGGCACATATTTTATGAATATCGATATTTACCAAAAGCTCTGTTGTTTTTTATTTGAATTTTGTTCTGTTGTTCTTATCATTGTTTTCCCATCATGCTAAATCTTCTAATTCACACCTCATACACACTCTTTTTTTGTATGGTTAGGGCCGCTGTTAAAAATGTGAGCCGCAGGTCAATATATAAAAAAGCACAATATCCATTTTTTTTTTAAGTTAACATTAACACGAGCTTGTTTATGTTAAAAAACAACGGAAAAGTGGCCCAGTAGAATTGAAAAGCATGTTCTGTGTAAACGTCCCCTTTCTTGTTTTTGAGTCACTTCTCTCCAACCACTTTCTTCCTCCCTTAAACTGAGAGGAGATGTGTCAGTTGGCAGTCATATTCAAAAGGCTTTTACTGTACAATGGTGTTTCTATGTGAATCTGTTTGAGCTTCGGGTATGAGAGGACCCCCTGTGCCGAGAGTGGTATTGTTAAGGAAAGGCCAGTGGTCTTCCAGAAATTGGGCTTGACCAAAGATGGCGTGTGAAGGGGACAGAGCCATTCCCAGCATCTCCCCTCACTTTAAGGCAACATCTCAAGACCTCGGAGTGCTAGTTTGCCCACAAACAATCACGGCAGACTTGAGCAGGGATGACATTTTTATTTGTCACAGACCTAAAGTCCTAAATACTTTCCCACCAGGGGCAGAGGGCGAGAGGAAAAAAACAATTGAAAAAGTGGAACAGCTTCTTTGGCAGTGGATGTAGCCTGGGACCCCCCTCTGTCGTCGTATTGTCTGGTAGAAAATTGAAAACAAAAAAAAGACAATATGACCAGACCTTGACAGAAGGATACATGGTGTTGCACTTGTCTCATTAATGAGGGCTGTTATATTGTGTTCTCTGAAGTTTTGCTACTCTGGTACCCTGGACGTCTTAGACGTTTTTCGTAATTAGAGTAATAGTCATCTTTAATTAGTGATAGCTTACGGACAAAAGAAGCCTTTTGTGATAGACCCCCAGACCAAATTTAACAATACTATAATCAAACAAATGTTCCAACATTTAATCTATATAGTATATTACACACAGTAACTTGCACATTTACACATGCACACCCTGTCACATGTATGTATGTTTTTGAAGCTGTAACTGCGACAATTTCCCCCATCTGTGTGGCAAATTGGTAATAAAACCAATAAAAGTATCGCAGTCGAAAACACGTGTATTTTAATTTATTCAGGTAATCACACTCCTATATTTATATAAAATTGTATTTTATTTTTAGTTTTTTACTATTTTAAAATATTTAGTAAAATCATGTTTAAATATTAGTGGTAGGTAGTACTATTAAGGTTAGTCTTCGTCTCATTGTGAGCAGATGTGCTTGTACAGTAGTGGCTTCAGTAATCAATCAATGAATGCATTACTGCAATCAACTGAATTACTGGCAGTGCCATATGGGCCAGGGGCCCGTGGTGACAAAGCACATTTTTGCGAAAAAAAAAGAAAAGAAAAAAAAAAAACTCAACATAAAAAGATCAAATCTGCAAAACGTACCATTTACATTGAAATGCTGTTTAAAGAATACAGCGTGCTTTTAAAACAGCCAACATACTAAACGCGTTTTGCGTAGCACTTTTCGGTTTCGAAACCTACCATTCGAGCCCTGTCCGAGGATAAATGTGCAACAGCAGGATATTATCAGTATATTATCGTAAAAGCGTCTTACCTTGCCTTTTCCTCAAAAGCAACAGTCCCAAGACGCCAGGGCCTTCTAGTGCAAACACACACACACACGTGTACTATACGTCTTTCAGCTCTCGGCGTGGTGAGAGCATGTGCTGCTAGCCTGTGAAATCCCACCCTATCTCTCTGACTGTACAGCAGCACACGGCGCCTTCTTCCAATGGCCCCCCTTCATTGATCTATCTTCAGCCTGCCTGATAGGCGTTCCACCCTGCAGGTCACTTCTTCCTGTTTAACCATTGCTTGGTTTTCTTAAAAGCGCTGCAAGCATAAGGATTTTTTTTTTCAGATAGAGAGACAGACGGAGAGATGTGAAAAGGCACTTCCCTTTTTCCTCTTTCCCCTTGTTCTGTCCGGCGGGACAGGAGGAATGTAGTATGTGTGTGTTAAAGAGCACTGAGTGTATGTGGACTGGTTGAAGGGGTGACACTTTTCAGTAGAGCTATATTTACAGAAATATATTTCAGATAGCCTGTATTATAATGTTGTTTTTCTAAAGTTTTCCTTACTGAGACAGGTTCAGGTTAAACGCGTTTTGACAGCACGTTTGCATAAACATACAGTGCATTTGAATGAATAAGTAGATTTATTTATTTTTTAAGTTTGGTTTTTCTTTTTCTTTTCTTTTTTTGTGTACACTGTAAATTCATCGACCTGTTTTTAACACTACAAGATGATTAAAGGATCTATTGTGTATTTGCATATTAGCTATGTACAAAAGTTTATGAGTTCGTATTCTGTGTTTGGTTAGAGTTTTTGTTTGTGTACACTCTTGCGTTGTAAATTTTGTCAGCTTGGTTTAAATGCTACAAGATCAGAGCTTACTTGTCCCTCTGTTTACCAGTATGTAAATAAATTAAAAATAAAATTCTAACTATGAAGGAACCCTTGATTTGCCGCGTATAACTACATTTACGACAATTACATACAATTCAGACAGTACGAAAAATTGGGGGGGAAATTGTTTGTGGAACGAGCATATTTACTACACTAGAAGGCTGTCATAATTTGGCTGACTATTTTAAAAAAAATAAAAAAATCCGCAAAATCGCAGATTTGAATTTAGATCTACAGTCGCATTTGTGATCGTACTGCATGATAATGCCTTTCGGTTTTCATACATAACGAAGATTGAGAACTTTATAAAAACTTTGCAAAATTGAGTGAAAATCTGTACATTTTGAGCGAAAAAGTAAAAATTTCAGGATTAGTGTCAGTATGTGTAGGCTAGATGACAAGATGATGATTAGTACTGTAGTAAAATGGCTGACTCAGTGAAGATGGAGGCTCTTATCGTACACAGTGGCCCAGACGGTGGCCTTCCCACACTACCGTTTTTCATACTTGGTTCATGTTTAAACATTTAGTCAACCTCTATCGCAAGGTATGGTGCACAAACATCTGCTGTTTTTCTCTCAGGACTTTCTAAGGTGAAGTCGATTTCCACACCGAACTGCAGTGCAACACTGTCTAAAGACTTTATATGGCTGTGCCATTTTTGGAATACGAAATTTTAGCAGTAACATTAGATTTTGTGCAAGTATTATCAGTTTAAGAATGAGGGTTAAGAACGAGATGTGCAGGTGCAGAAGCACGGAGTGAATAATTTCCAGAAGGTTCACAAATCTGTCGGGTGGGTGTTGCCCTGCGCTGCCTCCAACAATTGGCTCGCTGCACCTAAGACGACACAAACATCTTTGAATGGCTTTAAAGCAAAACAAAAATTGTAACCAGCCTTCAAAAAGCATTTGAGATAAATCAAATGGCATAAGACTGAAAATCAAAGATTTACAAGGTATTTCAAGTAACATTTGTAACACCTTGCACATGGTTGTATGAGATGCTTGTTTAGAGGGAAAGAGTCCTGCTCAAAATATGAGGAAGAGGATGGTGTGAGGGGCGTATTGATTAGGTGTCGTTGGAGTCACGCTATAAGTGACCTTGGCCCTATCAGGGTTAAACTTATTACCCTCTGACTTCTTATGACCCCTCCTGACCTTTGGCGTGAAAGCAAATAACGCTGAAAGATGACCATCGGTCAGGCCTCAATGGCCTTCTATTGCCCAACACACACACACAAATACAGCGAGGGGGCCAAAAAGGGCTTATACCAGAGAGGCACACTCCACAAATAATGCCATTAACCAATCAATACAAGAGCCAGAAGAGGGGGTGGGCACACTGGTTTTTAGAAATGTGCAGCCTGGAAATGCGTTCGCCATTTGAAAGGAAATGCTTAAGTGTGCCATGATGCTTTCAACAGATATCTGGCTATTAAAAACTGAACTTTGGCAGAGGTAGTAAAGGTACCATTTATGCTCTTTTGAAACATGCAGAAAATGCATTTGTGAAGGAATATCCGCATAACACTCTTTCGTAAATTTCATGCACGTTCCAACAGCTATCAAATGAGAGTCTTTTTTAATGCATAAGAGACAGAATAGTCAAAAATGTTAAAAAATATTACAAAAGAAAAGTTGTGCAATGTTATGATCAAGTGTGAGGAGAGGGAATATTTTACACCACAGTACTTGCTATTTATGGTGGGGTAAAATCATAAATGGTTGTTTACTACTACTACTTCACAACCCAGCGAGCAATGCAGTGCATAAATTATGCAAGGCAGAACTTAACCGATGAGAGCCACATAATGAATTTAGGATAATTAGTTGCATTGAAAGTGAAGTGAAAATCTTGCAATTTTTGCTATTAAATATTTCGTCGTTTCCAACATTTACAGGTCCTGTTTTGTTAGTAGGACAGAGTACGATGACAGCATTGGATTCACCCAAAAGTTTTTTTGAACAATATACAATAGCAACAAGCCAAAGATAATGTACGTGAGAGAGAGCGAAAGGAAGAGAGAAAGAAAATCAGAAAGAGATGGTGAGAGTACCTCGTGGATGCACTGCAGTGGTCAGCCAGGGTGGAGGAGAGAGGCGTGACGCCCAGGAGATGGAGGAATAGTACTCCATGCCTAGAGTGTTAGGAAAAGAGAAGGCAAAAGAGGAGAGGAGAAGAGAGGACCACTAGCTTTAGCCCTGCTACTGTTTTTGCCCTGCTGCCACTGGCTGAGAGCAAAGGGAGCATCTGATTGGAGCGTGGGGCTGAGGCCCCTCCTCCTCGTCCTCCTCCTCTCTGCAGTCTGCGTTCCCGCCTGTCAGGGTGAGTTAGCTGAGGGAAAGAGAGATGCAGCTCCCCACTCTACTCTTCTTTCACCCCCTCCATCATGGACGGATGGCAGGTGGGACAAGAGCTGCTGGAATGACCACAGCCACAAATCTCATCCCGACGCCCTTCTTTTCTCTCTTCTTTCCCTTCCCAGACTCTTTTAACTTGTTGAGAAAGTAATAAATAGTAACTATACAATATGATATGGAAATGATGTGAGACAGAAATATGGATGTAAATATGGGAGCAAAAAAGACTGTGGGAGAGGCAACAAGAATTTCAGGGAGTTGGTGGGTGAGTGTCAGCAGGTTGTCAGGCAATAACAAAGCGAACTGAGGAACACGTTACAGTTCACAAGAAAAGAAAAAGGGGAAAACAAAGGGAAGAGAAAGGTGAGAGTGGGGGCCCGACTCTCCTCCCAACTCATTCCCTGTATTTTTTTATCTCTCCACATTGGTCAACTGATCTTCGCGTCTTCTGTTTCTGCATTTGTCATCCGTATACACAAAGTATTGATTTTTTCCCCATGTCCACCTTCTATTTGGCTCCTTGCTCTGTTGCCTACAATGTGAGGACCAATTCATGAAAAGTAGCCTGAAACTGAAGGAAAAGGGGGCAAGGATGTAGCCAAAAGTAAAAGTTCAAGAATCATCCACTATTCTTAATATTGAGCCATACGTGTCCTCCTCGATGTCGAAGGTCGAAGGCATCTGTTCCAAAACCAGTGGAAGGAGTATCTCAAATCTCTGCTTAAATCTCAAGAGGCAGTAGAATGCAACATAAGCAAAGATTCACCTACTTGGCACGAAATGTAGATCACAGATTTATCCAAGAAAGAATCTAGCCAAACTGAGGGTGAAACAGGATTTTGAGTTAGCGTTCTATCAGATTAAATGGGCGGCGTGTGCCATCCGCTCCAAGGGTCATCATGGGTTTGACGGCCAGAAAGGACTTCTTTGACCGAAACTAATGCTATGGAGAAGCATAGCATTTTCTGAGGCGACCTCGGCCCGTGTCACCGTAACCCTTTCCCAATTCGCTTTTAGTGTCCGTAGTGTCCAGTGACCTTTAACCCATACATATCCCTACCCCCAGGCCCCTGGGGTCTTGCCCTGCAGAAGGGTCGCGTGTGCCAAAGGCCCCAGGAGACTTGAACCCCGTTGTCATGGAAATAACCTCAGGGACACAGAACTCCCTTAGCAGTTACATAACACTCATGACCAAGCAAAATTTTGCTTGTGTTTGTCATTTTTGTCAAGTGTTTGGCTGCAAAAAATTGCTTTGTTGGAACAAACCCTGGCAAAGAAATAACACTGGACAAAGCCTCAATTAAACTTTTTTTTACTTCTGACCTTGCTTAAAGTTTTTCCATCTCAATGCTCTTGACCAAGCAGAATTTTTGGCTGCTGCACTACCTAGATTAGGTATTTAGTGGCAGCGAAAAGCTACGAAGGAACCCTGGCAAAGGAACCAAACCAAACCAATCTTCAATTAATGATATGGCAATTAAAATTCGGTAACTTAAGAAAAGTCTATAGTAAATCAATGAAAACATTCAGTACTTTAACAAACTGCAACAGGCCTTTAGAATATTCTTGAGATTTTCCCAATGGTTTGGGATCAAACCCGGTCAAGTGTGTCAGGAAAGTACTACGAACTCCAGTGGCCCTGACGCGCCACTACTGGGATTAAAACGATTTTTCTGGGCGCTGACAACCCTGTTAGGGCACCTGATCGCAGCGCCAAGCATGAAGCCAGAACCCCATTTACAATAGGGCCAGGGCGGGAGGAAGCAGTGGGGAGGGCTGTTGTTGTCGCAGCCCCCTAAAACCGCACGCACAGGGGCACAAAAGCTGCCGAGGGTGGGGGTGGAATGGAGGTTCAGAGGGAGGGTGAACTACGCCATCTGCCATAAAGCTGGTGCATGTGGGTAGGGGTTGAAAGGGAGGGGCCGTGCTGGTAGGGGTGTGTTAGCCCTAGATGTGTTCGTGCAAGAGATGGACTGGGTCTTCCCTCAAATTAGACACGACCCCCCGAAGTGTAAGCCGCAGGAGACGGCCAATTCCTGCCCGCTTGCCTCTGTTTGCTTAGCAGCTTGATAATTAGAGAAATTAGGGACTGTCTGGAGATTAAACAGCAGAAGAATCACACTCCTATTATTTTTCGCTTCCCTTCCTCTGTTCTTCTCTGCTGTCCTTTCCCAGTGGCAACAGACAAAACGTGCATCAGGAAACATATTTGATGTCAAGCGTTCATTCATATCATTGACTTGGACGTTTTTCTTGTGCACATCATAAAATATAATGAGTGTTTTGGATTTATAAAAAGACACTCCCTCCCTCACACACACACAAACACACCAAGCACAATGACCAGTGGTTCACGCTCTGTGGAAATCGGGGTGACACTTTTCTTTTAGAAAGGATAACTCTGCTTTGCACCCCTGATAAAACACTTCGGGTTATAGAATAAATGCAGTCTACAGATTTTGTAAATATTGAAGTAAATATGCCAACTGTGTTTTAAAGCATGTACGTACTAGTAGTGTAGCAAGATCCTTGGACTTCACATACTCAAGCAATCACACTGCAAACATTCTCAAACTTAGTAAATACACATTTGCGGGGAAGATAGTGGCACATTATAGTTTGCGAGTAGCAGTGAGTTACTGCACATGGCATGCAACCATGAGCACAGGTTCACTGGGTCTGCATCACATGAACAGAAGCGAAGTCTCATCCTATTCCACTGTATTAAATGCTTCTTCGTAGCGCCATCTGGTGAAGAAAATAATACATTACAGCATTTTGATCTGATCAACCACAATAACGTTTGCACACTAATTAAATAATTAAATAATTAATGTAAATGTAATTGCACAGTAAAGACTCACCTCAAAAATACACTTTAATTTAGCGGACTGTATTATAGTAATTTCCTCACTTTTATCTGCACCTAAAGAAAATATTATTTATATATTTTGACAGTATTATAGTCGTATATTATATGCATTCTGAAAATTATATCTCAAAACCTACCTTAAGTAGCCACACTTTGTCCGGATTGCACCTTTGCTCGCTTGATGCTTTAGAACAGCATTAAAGAGGATTCTTTTAAACATATATTTCTATATTATTATGTTGTTTCATTTATTTATTTAGTCATTTTAATAAATATTTTAACTTCATAGTACCCAAGAAATAGGTGGAAGTATACATTTCACATGTCTACAAAATGTATGTTTTTTTAGATCAATATTCTTAGAAATGTTCAGTCAATTGCGATCAGTTTAATTTTCTTTTGTAATTATAAATGCACTTTGATATGAAAACTATGAAAGAAAAATGCAAAAAATAAGTAAAAATGATTTTAAATCAGCATAATACTAAATACATAATGTATAAAATTACTTAAAGCCTTTAGAGGTAATTTGATTATTTTTATTTTTTGGGGGGACATTCAGAGACAAAAGTGTCATCTGGTGGTAGTCAAAAATATCCCACCTGCCTCAGCCCAAACCAGAACCTCTGTCACAACCATAGACCGTAAAAAAATATGGACGACGCGACATCATCCATTTCCGCTTGGTAGAGTTGAAGCTTTCAGAAGGCCTGCGCGGCGCTGTAGATATTTCAGGACCTGAGTTGCGCAGTAGAAAGCAGGAAGTAGAGCAGGAAGTACAGCTGCGATATCAAACACCCACCCACACTCTCACAGATGCAGAACAATTCATTATGTTGGTGCAAAATAAACAGTTATGGAAATGTAGAAATTAAAGCTAAAGCTCCAATCTGCTCCCAAAAATCCCGAAAAAAGTCTGTTAGTGCCTCAGTGACAACTTCACTCAGAGAAGACGTTGATCTCAGCTGTCAATCATGACGTCACACCCCCCGTTTTATAGCATAAAATAACTAACTAAAACTAAACTTATTTTAAAAACCAACACTTGAAATGAAATCATCGTGATGATAACTGCCTTCAATGACATAAACTAACTTTGGGGAAAAAATATTTGGAGTGTAATTTTATTGTTTAGTTCAACTCGCGTCCATTAGAAAACACAGAGGGGCGGCAATACTGGGACCGGTCACCGGGGGGCGATCGAAGCGTGAAAGCTTCAGTTTCTGAGAGGGGTGCTGCAGGCTTGGTCACAACATACACTGCCCTGTCTGAAGCATACACTAAATATGGTCTGATGTAATGCCCCCTGGTTACTGTCAAACTTTGCCTGACAAGCCAGACCCACATCAAGATGTTTGATCTGGAAACTCACCATAGACAGGGCTCAATCCCAGGGGCGGGATAAACAGTTGTCTTTCAAACTCCCTCTGCATGCGATAGAATAAAGCTACAACTAACTAGAGCAACGTGAAGCGGAGCTTGTTGATGGATTAAATTTTAACCATATCCAGTCGACAAAACTCCGAACACATCTTCCCTTTTTAAGAACGACTTCAGTGCCGTTCTTTTCTCAGAGAATAGCTTAACTCCAAGTCTTCCAGAGTCGCGGTCAAAGCCGATTCGAAAGACCGCCGTTCGCCAGTTTCTCTGTTTACTAGTAGGCAAACACGCAAGCGCAACTCGGCCGCTATTATGTTAAGCCCCACCCACCGACTCTATACACGATGTTATTGGCCCGACCAGAGCTTGGTTTTTACAGCTCAGAAGTGTATTGAGAGTTGCTAGACGACACTCGTGGCAGATTAGATTTGCTAAGTTCTAGATCCGCTAGGGTATGTCTAGATTCTAGGCTATGTCAAACTACAACTGCAGTAACAAGGGACAGGTCTAACCTGATCCTAGATATTTTAATTTTTGATATGATAATATTTGTCGGAGATGTCCATAATGAAGAAAGCATTTTTTATGTTTTTTGTATTTAAAATGCATTCATTTCATACTACAAATTCATAACCATATTTACTTATCGCTTATACATGTTGCTTGCCTAGAGACTTACTGATATAAATATTATATTTAAAATTTATTTGGAGTACTTCTTTATTGCACAATGCACATTTCGTAATATTTACCCTAAAATGTATTTTAATATCACTATTAGTAAGGATAGTATGATCACTGTATAATGTACATTTTTAAATGCAAGATATTTAAAATGTAGGCCTATAATTGCAATAGTTCCATTTAAGCACATTCAAATAAAGGGATAAAAAATTAAATATTTTCACCCTCAAGCCATCGTAGGTGTACAATATATTCTTCTTTCAGATGAACACAACTGGACTTATATCAAAATATGTCTTGGCTCTTCCAACCTTTATAATGGTAGCCCAAAAAAGTGTATCCATTCATTATAAAAGTAATTCACATGGCTCCGGAAGGCCTTGTGAAGTGAATCGATGGGTTTTTGTTAAAAAAAAATATTTAAATATCCATATTTACCATGTTATAAACTAAAATGTCTAACTTCCAGCGGACTGCATTCCGTATTCAACTTACAGAAAAAAACGCAACTGCCGCAATGATGATGTAGCAAAAGCATTTTGACCTATGAGAGGCACTACACTTTCTTTGTAAGTTGAATACAGAAGGCAGTCTTGCAGGAGCTAGATATTTTACTTTATAACATGTTAAATATGGATTTTTTTTTCTTTATAAGCCAAAACGCTTTAGAATGCTTTTTTGTGCATTCTTCAAATGTTGGGCTGCCATTATAAAACTTTGATTAGCCAGGACATATTTTAATATAGTCCTGATTGTATTCATCAATACACCTAGGATGGTTTGAGGGTGAGTAAATTGTGGGATCATGTTTGATTCCAAATATTTTGAGTACAAATACAGGGTATTATATGAACTACATAAATATGTAAATATATTTGTAGTATACTTAGCATAACATAATTGTATTTCAAATACATTTTATTGAATTTATTTTTCAGGGGTGGGACCTTACTTTGGGGACTGGTTAGGCATCGGTCATACCTGCTCTTGTCCAGTAGAGGACAGAATTTACACACAGACACACACATACACACAAAAATAAATAAATAAGAATACATCAGCAGTATTAAAAGAAACAGATTCAGTATGTCCTAGATCCTGAACAACCTTTTGACAGCTTTTACTTTGAAAATTGCATTCAAATCTACGATGTCCATAGAACAGGCGCGGTTTTACAGCCAAATACCTGTAAATCTGAGCCAAACATCATTAATCTAGAACGTACAGAACCTGCCATAACATTGTCCCCAACCCATCAATCATGGGTGCTCCCGCAAGGTCAAGAAATACATAGAGAGAAAGAGAGATACGAAAGGACAAAAGAAACAGGAAATAAAAAGAAATATGTGAATTAAGAGACATTGCACTGCAAGCTCTAAAATATAAGATGAAAAAAAAAATGACACAACCCATTGAACTTGAAAAGTATTATGCAATTATTTATGACATTTCTCCTTATATGCAGTAGAACCCTATGTATAAAGTGTTCTTTATAATTGAGTCAAGAACCCTATGGTTCTTTATACAGTAGAACCTTTTGTCTAAAAGAACAAGCCCGACTCCTGCGTGTTCTTCAACCAGATGGAACTGGACAACTACTCTGAATTTTCTGATCTAATCTGACTTCTGACTTGTAATGCTGTCTAATTCATAATCATACACTGTTTGTTTGTTGGCCAGAGGAGAACTGCCCCCCACCCCCTCTTTTCTGCAAGTTTTTTTTCTGCATTCTGTCACCTGATGGAGTTTTGTTTCCTTGCCACCGTCGCCTTTGGCTTTTGGCTTGCTCATTTGGGGGACACTAAATATATTCAACAGTATTACTGATCCGCCCACGTTGACCCTGTATTATAGTTGAACTGAGCTGGATGACTTTACTTTCCTCCAGAGCGACTGTACATCTGAAACAAATTCTGTTGCATTATTTTTCTGTTAACACTGAAGCAACTTTGAAACAATCTGCATTGTAAAAAGTGCTATATAAATAAAGGTGACTTGACTTGGGCTAAAGGGTTCATCCAAAAATGAATAATCTGTCATTAATTACTCACCATAATGTCGTTTGACACCCGTAACACCATTCATCTTCTGAACACATATGAAGATATTTTTGTTGAAATCCGAGGCTTTCATTGACACCTATATCATTTCCTCTCTCAAGACCCATAAAGGCACTAAAGACGTTGTTACAAGTCCATCTCACTACAGTGTGGCTCTACAATCATTTTATGAAGCGACGAGAATATTTGTTTTGCTCAAAAAAATTAAATAAATAAATAACGACTTAGTAATCGGAAGTCTTACGGGTTTCAGGGTGAGTAATTAATGACAGAAGTTCCATTTTTGGGTAAAATAACTCTTTAAGAGTGTGTGATTGTAGCTTAACTAATTTACATTTTCCAAAGAAAATGTGGTGCTTCTCCTCTCAGAAATGTGCCACCACGTTGCTAGGGTCTTCTGGAAGGTTACTAGGGCTTTCCTAAATGGTTGTTATGGGGTTTTAGGTGGTATCTTGGTGGATTCTTATATCAATAAGTTACTCCTTCAAAACGAGTCTACGTGATTTTGCATTTGCCATAACGTATTGCTAAGAAACATAATAGTTCTTCTCAACAAGCAAAATGTTTGTAGCAAATTAGGGTTAAGGGCTTGTTCAAATCCATGAGGTTTAGATACAGCCACTGTAAGTAGGCTTACTCTTTTGTTCCTTTGGCTAAATTTGACTGTGCCATGACAGTGTGATTGTTATTAATCTGTTGTCTTGTTAAAAGCTTCATATGTATGCATAACAAATTTCCCTCACCGGGACAAATGAGGTATCATCATAATCTAAATGCTTTAAAAAGTGTAAAATTGGATCAGTCCCTTTATTTGATTATTGCTGTTGTCCTAAGGCAGTTCATTCCTGTAGTTTTTCTCCCATAATTTAAGGAAGTTAAACCACAATTAAACCAGCTTTTGCTCAAGAGGATTCTTGTCTTTACGGCGATGGTTTGCAGTGCACCACATACTGTAACACCATTTAACTGCATTCTCAGACAATGCTTTCATGCAGACCACCACCTGGCTATCATCTCAAGTGCAGTGCTGAAAAGACATTACCCTTGTAGTTAAGATAACAGATCTGCCAGAGGTATTTCCATCACACTTGAGTTATCTCCTACAGTCCTGACATTATGGACTACCCACTCGTGTACCTCAACAGCCCTTACCTGAGTATTTCAAGGCTACATTTCTTAAAAGCATCGTGAGCCTATGTTGATCTTAGAACTATTGCCACCAATGGTCACTAAGATCAGAGGTGCATTAACGCATGGGCTCACACTGGGGAGGGCCCTACATGCTCCACGAAAATGATATGTTGCAACTAATTATTTGGAAGTTTACCAGCAGTGACAATTGCATTCTAAAAAAAAACTCGCAACGGCATTTTCGGCGAAGCCCTACTGTGTGAACTAAACTGACAACTAGTTTCATCTTCAAAAGTCTATGATTTAGTTAAATAAATGTGATCACTGCATGTCTCCAAGTAAAAAGGCTATCCCCAAATAGCCCAAATGTATGCCAAGTGATTGTTCTGATCTACTGCTGATAATGAATACTTTGTTTATTATTATTAATGACAGTGTTTATTACACGGCTCTGTGAAATACTTGATTCTGATTGGTCAATCGGGCATTCCACCGGTATGTTATTCCCAGATAACAACCGCAAAAATTGAATAACACACCACGCATCCGGGTACTACGAGTTATCTTGACCGGTGCTGCTTCTATGTTTAATGCTGGCACCATCTTGTGGCTGATTGCAGTTTGGAACTGTTTTTCTTTGCGGAAGCTTTGCGGAAGAGCTACTAAAATATTTAATCTCAAGACAATATGTGTCTAATTTATTTGAGACTAGTAGCCTTGTAATATGCGGGATAATGTTCACCCAGCCGATGGTTATCACAGAATAAACCCCTTCAGAGTGATGCAAGACCACTCTCTGTCAGTGTTTATTGTGCGATAACAACAGACAGGGTGTACATTATCCCTTACTTATCACACCTGTAATCTCACATTTCGGCCAGGAATGTTTTGAAGGAATTTTATAATTAATTATAATAATTAGTTACATTTATATAGCGCTTTTCTAGGCACCCAAAGCACTTTACATAGAAGGGGTCGTGATTAGGGGGCCATGATGGACTGAGGCCAATGGGCAATTGGCCAGGATTACACCCCTACTCTTTATTGAAGGACATTCCTGTGATTTTTAATAACCACAGGACCTCAGTTTAACATCTTATCCGAAGGACGGTGCTCTTTGACAGTACAGGTCCTTCTCAAAAAACTAGCATATTGTGATAAAGTTCATTATTTTCCATAATGTAATGATAAAAATTTAACTTTCATATATTTTAGATTCATTGCACACCAACTGAAATATATCAGGTCTTTTATTGTTTTAATACTGATGATTTTGGCATACAGCTCACGAAAACCTCAAAAAATCTAAAAAATTTTGCATATTTCATCCGACCAATAAAAGAAAAGTGTTTTTAATACAAAAAAACTCAACCTTCAAATAATTATGTTCAGTTATGCACTCAATACTTGGTCTGGAATCTTTTTGCAGAAATGACTGCTTCAGTGCGGCGTGGCATGGAGGCGATCAGCCTGTGGCACTGCTGAGGTGTTATGGAGGCCCAGGATGCTTCGATAGAGGCCTTAAGCTCATCCAGAGTGTTGGGTCTTGCGTCTCAACTTTCTCTTCACAATATCCCACAGATTCTCTATGGGGTTCAGGTCAGGAGAGTTGGCAGACCAATTGAGCACAGTAATACCATGGTCAATAAACCATTTACCAGTGGTTTTGGCACTGTGAGCAGGTGCCAGGTCGTGCTGAAAAACGAAATCTTCATCTCCATAAAGCTTTTCAGCAGATGGAAGCATGAAGTGCTCCAAAATCTCCTGATAGCGAGCTGCATTGACCCTGCCCTTGATAAAACACAGTGGCCCAACACCAGCAGCTGACATGGCACCCCAGACAATCACTGACTGTGGGTACTTGACACTGGACTTCAGGCATTTTTGCATTTCCTTCTCCCCAGTCTTCCTCCAGACTCTGGCACCTTGATTTCTGGCACCTTGATTTATGGGTTGAAATGCAAAATTTGCTTTCATCCAAAAAAAAGTACTTTGGACCACTGAGCAACAGTCCAGTGCTGCTTCTCTGTAGCCCAAAAGTGGCTTGACCTGGGGAATGCGGCCCCTGTAGCCCATTTCCTGCACACGCCTGTGCACGGTGGCTTTGGATGTTTCTACTCCAGACTCAGTCCACTGCTTCCGCAGGTCCCCCAAGGTCTGGAATCGGTCCTTCTCCACAATCTTCCTCAGGGTCCGGTCACCTCTTCTTGTTGTGCAGCATTTTTTGCCACACTTTTTCCTTCCCACAGACTTCCCACTGAGGTGCCTTGATACAGCACTCTGGGAACAGCCTATTCGTTCAGAAATTTCTTTCTGTGTCTTAGCCTCTCGCTTGAGGGTGTCAATGATGGCCTTCTGGACAGCAGTCAGGTCGGCACCCAGGCTGGGAGTTTTTAAAAGCCTCAGGAATCTTTTGCAGGTGTTTAGAGTTAATTAGTTGATTACGATGATTAGGTTAATAGCTCATTCGGAGAACCTTTTCATGATATGCTAATTTTTTGAGATAGGAATTTTTGGTTTTCATGAGCTGTATGCCAAAATCATCAGTATTAAAACAATAAAAGACCTGAAATATTTCAATTTGAGTGCAATGATTCTAAAATATATGAAAGTTAAATTTTTATCATAACATTATGGAAAATAATGAACTTTATCACAATATGCTAATTTTTTGAGAAGGACCTGTATAGTGTCCCCATCACTAAATTGGGGTGTTAGGACCCACACAGACCACAGGGAGAGCACCCCCTGCTGGCCTCACTATCACCTCTACCAGCAACAACCTAGTTTTCCCAGTTGGTCTCCCATCCAGGTACTGACCAGGCTTATCCCTCCTTAGCTTTAGTGGGAAACCAGTCTTTGGGTACAGGGTGATATGGCTGCTGGGTGATTTTCTTCTCATATTACATCTGTATAATGCCTGTAATAATGTATGGTGTTGCACTTGCTGTTTTTTTTTTTTTTTTGTGTAACTGCTATAATTATTCTGTTCTGTAAGCGCCATCTACTGGCAAAAAGTGAATTTGCATATTCACCTATATTTGACCCATTTGTATGCAGCATTTACACAGTGTTTACCGGTGTATCGACAAGATACATTTTGACAAATAATTGGCAAGGCCGGGGAGCTAAAATAACATTTGGGGTAGGGGGGCTACCGTAATGCTGTAGCCCAGGGGCCTCGGGTTATCATAAGTCTCCGCTGGGAAACACAGCCAAGGACAGACAATATTTTCTTGTTAAAAATCTAAAATGCTTATGTTCACTTATTCCACTCATATTCTTGGATTGTCCTGATTAAATCAATCTTGCAAAAATGGTGGCACTATAGGGATGGTGTGTGTCATAAGGTAGCCAGCGTTGACATGTAAATAGCTAAATTGTCATCATATTCATGCATAAAATGTTCAAAGATTTTCAATATTGTCACACATTACCATAGGAGCATGTTTAGCAACACGAATGAGGCTACTTTTCCATTTTCAACGTCACCTTGTTCAAGTAGTGCAGCTGTTTGTTGATTTTCGTAATTTCGAATACGTTTCTTCACGTTTTAAATGCATTTTATAAGTATTTGTTGTTAATCACAGTTTATGTATAATCGTACTGTGCCATGAAACGTGAAATGTATCCACAGGTCTTGCTAGGTACTGAACGCGCGTTTGTTAATTCAGTATTACTAAAAGGACCTTTGCATTATAATTTGAAAAGGCTTTTAAATAGTCTGGGACACATTAAATAAAACAAAGCCATATAAAATCAGCAAACCGTGTCTTAGTTGACCGCTGAACAGCTCCTGAGGAGAAGAGGATAATGAAGTGGGCGGGAAGCGCGCGGGTGGCGCGAGGCGGAGTTTGCCATGCACGCGCCGGGGATATTCGGAATCTCGCGCAGCGTCATCTTGGGTTGGGTTGCGTTTGTTGATCCAGCGAAAAAACTCGCTCGCACGGATATAACACGGACCTGCAATCGGCTTAGCGGACAGTAGATGATACAAGACGTTCACGGAATACCGTTATTCTTTATATGGCTAATACTGTATAGGGGTAGTGAATCGCTGCGTATACAAATGGTTCAGTGTAATCAGCGGTCTGCGGTTCCCTACATCTGAGCGATTCGCATAAGAAACTTTACTGCATTTACCGAGTTCATCTAGGGTTCATTCTGCAACAGGTTTCTATAATAAATCAACACTACAAAGTTGTCGGACAACATCAGAGACTAAAATAATGATACGTAAAAGAAGAGGATAATACGTGCACAATTTACCTGCATATAAAACAGCAACAATAAGAGTGCTTATTGGGAGAGCAGGGGAAGGTCCTTTTTCAACAATATAAGGAATATACAATATCTGGAGGTCATTTTCAATATGATGCCGGTAAGTCGAGATCGAGGTTTGTGATACACTGATGTACAGTAGTTTTCATCTCCATGCATCGACACTTCTTCTTTGTCATTGATAAACTCAACAATTTCATGATGTAAATGTCATTTTGTGTGTGTGTGTGTGTGTGTGTGTGTGTGTGTGTGTGTGTGTGTGTGTGTGTGTGTTCAACCAAGTTGCATTGATTGTATCAGATAACAGATATGCATTCCTTGGTAGCAGTGTTATAATGGTGATAAAAAAGTATTAAATAAATATGATGCAGAATTACCTGTTTGTCTTGTTTAGATTTCATATCCTGTTATCTGGTTATGAGGACTGTTCCAGAATATTGCACATCTTTTAATTAAATTCAATGAGTGTGGAAACAATTTTTAAAAAGACCTAATCAACTGTATTAATAGTATATCATGTAGTAATCTTTATTTCAACTGTCATTTACAATTTCTTTAGTTTAAATAAGGTTCCATTGAATCTTCATATGCTAACAGGATTATTATAAACAAATAATGTAACCAAAGATTGTTTGACAGCAAATTTACAATTTTAAGATGTGTGGCACAATATCATCTACCTGACAGACCCAATTAGATAGTCACTGTGTTGGATTAGTCATTTAGAGTCATTTGATGTCAACATAGTGTGTACATGTTGTTTAGATTATATATGTTTAGTAAAACGTATAGTGAAATTAGGTTTTAGTGTGCTAAAGCACCTGCTATCTCTTTGCTGTCACTACTCATATTGGTGAGTCACTAATGGTGTGTGTTGGTGAGTCACACATTCATACACCCATCGTCCAGCGTAAAACATATGACCGTGTCACCTCTGTCCACATCGATCAAAAGAAGTATATGTCATTTTGATCTTTCCATTAGTATATATTTCTAATGAAGATAGCAGTACCGGGTAAAGCTCATTGCTCTCGGTTCATTTTCAAGCAAGCCCTTAATCTCCACAGGCTTTGTCACCGGATGTCCGCCTCCAATCTGGCTGAAACGTCAGTAGTATCCATGGATTTATAGCGTTAATGTGAATTATAATCCCTGTGTATAAACTCAGAATGTCCCATTCACGTTTTCACTTTAAGGATTTTCAAATGCAAATAATGAATGACCCGCAAACACAACATCTTTAGGCGTTTTTGATTGTTTTGGAATTGTTTCAATAGAAATACACTATTCTACTTGTGTTTATATACAGTGGCATTGTTGTGTGTTTGAGGTGAGTACCACAGCATGGTATATTTAGCTTGCAAAAGAAATATTTGTCATCATAGGTGATCATTTTGGTTTGAGTCATGGTCAGTTTTCGATCCTTGATAATCTTAAGCATCTATTTGAAGTCATACCCTGTGTTTGAGAGAACCACATTGTTATAAAGCATATTCTTTAAGCACTGCGAATTATCTGAACAGTGACTGTGTTCTTTGTTCACCCCATAAATCTTTCCGTACCTCAGACGCTGAGTTCATTGTTTTTCCTGTGAATTACTAGCTGCCTTAAGTCTCAAAGGAACAACAATTGGGATTTAAAGTAGAAGTGGGATATTCCTCTCAGTGAGACATTTTACAGAAGTAACCTGCATTGTCCTCGGTGCGTTTCGAGCTAAAACTGCATTGAGAATATCAAGGCATTGTTTATACTTCCCCTAGAGGAAGTTGATTTGAGTTGCATAGCTTCCCTTTGTTGAAAGGCATTGAAGGGTCCTTGTGTGGTCATGTGTTTTGTGTCGATTAGAAAAGTACCCAGAGCAGCTATTTTCAAGACTCTAAATTGATTTGACAGGTGAATAGATGACTTGGGCTGGGGGCACTTGTGGAATAAGATTAGCTTGTAGTAATTTAATTCTGTATCCCACTTCAGTTCAAAAGGCTGTGCATTAGGAGTTATAAATATCGCTGATTGTTGTCGGGCCCTTTCAGCCACCTGAGGCCTCAGTGGGAAACAATGACCAGAACTGCGGCGGCCGGTTGCCACGGCAACTGTTGCTAAGATCACATTCCACACAACAACATTGCTGCTATGCAGAGAAGTCTGTGTTTGGAAAACTCGGCTCTCAAGGACCAACCGGTAATCAGGCACTCTGAATGTTTTAACCTTGACCTTTAAGATGTTTCTAGCCACAATAAATAGGGTCTGTACTGCTGAACAGAGCACATATGAAGTCAGCTCAGCTTTTCTTTAGAGGTTAAATTAAACCATCTAGGTCCTGGAGTGATTTGAATCTCTTATGTTTTGAAGCTTCAGCTTTTTTATTAAAGATTTAGTTCACCCAAAAATGAAAAGTACCCCATGATTTACTCGCCCTCAAGCCGTTCTTAGGTGTATATGACTTTCTTCTTTCAGATGAATACAATCAGAGGCATATTAGATAGTGTCCTGGCTCTTCCAAGCTTTATAATGCTAGTGAATAGAGGATTTGATTTTGGAGCCCAAAAAAGTCCATCATAAAAGGCTAATAAAAGCCTTCTGAATTGAAGCCATGTATGTGTGAGAAAAATATCCTTTACTTTATAAAATAAAATAACTAGCTACCGACAGACGGCTGTATGCATCAATTTACGACCGAAGAGAAACACCTGACCTGATGCATGACATATTGATGAATGCAGAAGGGCTGAGATGGAGCAAAACACCGGTCACAAATTAGAAGTCTAAAACGAGAATTTATAAAGAGAAATGTCGTAGGATTTCAACGTAAGAGAAGAGGGGCTTGAGTTTGTTTCCCAGCCCTATTTGCTTGAACCACAAGAGGCGTCAAAGCTTACGCTACTCCTACATCCTACGTCATACATCACAGCAGGGGTTAAGTCGACTTGTGTAGGCTGCCAGCCGGAAGCTAGTTATTTCAGCTTTTTAAAGTTTTAAATATGCATATTTTTCTTACAAAAATCCATCGCTTTACTTCAGAAGGCAAACATTTAGAACAACCTAGCAACAAGTTCCATAGACTTCTACTGATAGAGATCAAAGGAATATCTTTGGCTTGAAACATAAGGGTGGGCTTGTTTGACTCAGGGCAGCAATCTTGAATCACCTTGACTACTTCCTAGTCATGCTCTAGTAACCATTGTGGAGCACCCTAGCAACACAAATCCTTTAACACATCCTTTAAAATATATCCGATTTTATTTGTCTGAAAGAAGAAAGTCCTATACACTTAGAATGGCTTGAGGGTGAGTAAATCATGGGGTAGTTTTCATTTTGGAGTGAACTAACCCTTTAAACCAGCTTTATTAACCTGGCGGCCAAAGGATTTTGGAGGGTTAGTGTGTGGGTAGGAGTTGTAGTGTATGAACTCAAGACTAATCCTCATATTAATCGTGCTTTGTGTCAATCCACTGCAGGGGCCATATGGCTGATTCTGTGCCTGTATTCTCACACACACTGCTGGCTGACAGCCTGCTGAATCTGCGGGTTCTGTCCTGTGACTTACAGAAGCTCGAGCAGCTTCTTCCTAACAAAGCATGATAGCCTAAATTAAACCCACATTATATAGTAAACCGTGTCTGATCAGAGCATGTATTGACAGATGCTCTTGTAGTGATCAGACTGAATAATTGATGCTCTCGTCATTCATTGGATTACCTCTTTGTGTTGGCAGAGTGGCTTTTCTTCGACTTTTCTTTCTGGCTGACTGCTTTTCATTCATCCTGTCGAATGTGATTTCTGCCCACCTTTGCACAAGCTCCAATAGCCAAAGCAATGAACCTTCACAGTTAATGAAAACCATGCAATACATGCACTGAATGTACATTTTATGTTGTAAAACAAACGATCTCATTGGTAATCCAGTTGAACAATGCATCTACTGTTTTCAGCACTCAACAACAGGAAAAATAATGGAGAATGTTTCCTATTATAAGGGATATATTGTAAATGCCATATTTAGTTCGTGAGGTTTTGTGGCTTGGTTAGTTTCAAGATACTTTATGGTTAATGAGTACAGGCGCTATCCCGAATATCGTTGCGTCAAAGCTCCATTGCAAATGAACTGTTGACAAAGATGTGGTTTTGTCATCAAAACCTTTTGTTTAATGTTTATTCTTCGAAATGCGAAGTTGCCAAGGGCTACGCCTTTGACTTTGAATAGAAGGAGGATGACGTCCTTTTTCTTGTCCACTCAAAACGGCCCAATGAACTGGGCTACATACTGTTTGCGTAGGGAAATGTGTAGGGAAAAGGTGAAGCACAAATAAAATCAGGTCAGTTAGAGAACTTATGATGGTATTAACTGGAGGTAAGAAAGTATATAGAGAGGAAAAAGTCTTCTGAGAAGACCGGGATTGTTAGGTAATTAGCTTAACTAGCTTAGCCAACAACCAGCTTAAACTGTGTGTCATCCGATCAGGCTTCGACCATCTAGATCAACTCTAAACAGCATAAAAGTTCCTGTTGATTCTTATGCTGCCTTCACGTGCTATCGGAATTATCGTAAATACGAGTTTCCGAGGTAAAAATTGCACATGAACGCATGAACACATGAACTGATGTCGTGTTTACCACTGGGAAGTTTGGGAGTAATTTTGATATCCAAGTTCCCGAGATGGGCATGGCATAACCGTTAAAAATGGCGGATGGGAGATGAATTTATGCTGTGGCTGGTGTTTTATTAGTTTTTTTGTGCAACAGTTTCATTGTCTTGTCATTAAAGTAGTACATATTTACATAAATTAACAATCATTTGAAGCATATTGTGTATTTTAAACACATTGAAAATCGCATCTAGTTGACCATCATTCCAGAATAGTGAGCAAGCTGACTATCTAGATAGTGTGGTAAATGTAGCTATACAAAAGGGTCATGTAGGGCTGAAAACTATTGCCTTTTTAGTCTTTAAGCAGCCTTTATTGTCTACATTATGCCTTTATTGCGAATGTGATTATAAACAATATCCTTTCGTGTTGTGCTGCTATGTTTGCCAGTGATTCTATGATTATCTGGGACCTGGAAATGACTGAAATGGTTATAGTGTTAAAATAACATTTTCCCAAGACGCACAAAAGTATGAACCTGGCATCCTCCATTCTTTCCGACAACAAAGCACCTAAACACAAGAAGCTCGTAATCACGACTTCTGAAATGTGGAAAGTAGGAAACTTCCGATAGCACGTGAAGGCAGCATTAGTCCAGAGTTGTTTTGGATCCCCTTCACTTTGATTGTATGCACAAAAACCTAAAACACTCTTCAAAGTGTCTTTTTTGTGTTCTATAATATAATAGAAAGTGAGTAAATTACAGATATGTCATTTTGGGGTTACCTTTCTCTTTAAACCTTTAAACTAAGTTAAGTTTCTTACTTAAAATAATCTGTACGGGAAGCCTCCAGGACATTTGGTGAATATGCAACAAGAGTTTAACACTTGTCAGCTGATGGAAATTTGACTATTCAAATCCATTATGTCACCTGTGGTTACCTGTGGCAACATAAATAGTGTCCTGTTACAAAATAGCGCTATGATACTGTAACCTTAAATCTCTGTCCCATGCCCTAAGACAAAATCATTAAGATTTCTCCGAAATATTACTCTAGGGATCAAGTGTGGGGTCACCGCCGCAGGCTGGCCTTTGGCACAAGGGCTTTTCTATAACCGCAGTGATCCCGTCTAGGATTTAACGCTGATTCAAAAGCACTTTTCATCATTGGGCCAGACTTTTAGACACATGTCCTGATTTGACGGGAGGACACAAAGAGCACTGTCTTTGAAAATTGGAAAATAGCCAAGTAAGCCATTGGTATGCCTTGGAATGTTTAATTCATTTTATCATCAAATGTTAATTTTTAGCAATGACTTCCAAGACACTCTTACCACCATGCATTCGAAAAAGAATCACACTGAATTTCCCTTCTGAAAAAGAAAACAATATGTAAGAGGTCTGCGGTTTGTAAGTCGACATGAGACAATACGCTCCATCCATAATTCAATTTGGATCTTTTAAGAGCTCATCTTATAAACCATAACCCAGAGACTAATTAGGTTAGTGTTTAACATGATTTAGACGTATGGAGTTTACAACATAAGCGCATTAGAGGAAGATATATTAATGAAGTTTCATTCCCAGCAAGGGTCATTCATCTAATAGAGGCTTTCATTGGTCGTCCCAAGGGATTGACACAGAATGGTCTGAGAGAAATATAATCATCCATTTAACTTAAACAGTAGGGCTAAGGTCTACACTTTTTTCAATAAGGGGTTACAAGAGGACATTTTGCCATGATGCCACACTTTTGAAAAAAAAAAAGGTTCTTTATTGACTTTGATAGATTCGTGAAGAAACTTTAACCCTTAAATGCATGACTGTTTCGCCAAACATTCTTACATATTCGGGTCGTTAGCGACCCGGATCTATATTTAACATGGATGGATCTCTACCTATTGTGATAATATATAAAACTCCTGATGTTAGAGTAACACTTACAGAAGAATAAAATAAAGCATATTTCGTTACCTTTTGGAGTTTGAAAGGGTTTAGTTTGAGCAGATGTTTAATACCATCATCATCTGTCCTCGTCAGAATTCGTTTACCAGTGCATTCAGCATCTGCCTCATATTCGCGATCTTGAGCATATTCTCCAAACTCATTTTCAACGTCTTCAAAATCAATATTTTGATCATTGACAGCTTCTTGGCCACATATTTTGGATTATTTGATTGTGTTTATAACTAATATTTGTCAGTGTTTAGTACATAAATGCAGTCCATTTAGTACTTGCTCTCTGCTGTAAATCACTGAGCCATTTCAAGTTTTGCTGATTATAATTATTATTGTTTCGTTTTCTGTCAGAGGTAACTATGAGTGAACTGGAAAGGTAAAGGTAACTACCTCGCTAACGACCCGAGGTATGCATTTAAGGGTTAATAGGGATCCACGATATATCGGTAGGTTTATTTTTAATGTTATCATTATCGACCCAATAAGAAAATGTGTCCGATATATTAAAGCTGATAAATAATGTTGCCTTCAGTTGAGAGCACTTTAGATGTGTACTGTTCACATGATTGTTTTAGGGTTCCTTTAATGCTCCTTTGTATAATATGTAAAATAAGTCTTTGATGTCCCCAGAGCATGTACGCAATGAAGATTTTGCTCAAAATACCCTACAGATATTTTTTATAACATGTTAAAATTGTCACTTTTTGAGGGTGAGCAGAAATGCGCCATTTTTGTGTGTGTGTCCCTTTAAATGCAAATGAACTGCCCTGCTCCCTTTCTAGTAGAGGGCGGAGTTTCAAGAGCTTGTGTTAGAAGCTCAGAGTACCTCAGGCAGACATGCACTGAAAATGTCAGAAACTTTTCAGCCTTTTATGTTCAAAACCAGAGTCGGAAAATGACGGAGAGACTCGAGAATAAGTGACAACATGTAAAATGCAATAAGACATTTCTGAATGGTTTGTTGATAAATGTATGTAGCTGGTGTGGAGTTAAGTCATTGATTGGCATATTTTGCCATGATTATCTTTAAATCGCTCTTTTGGGAACTGTTGTAAAATGCATGGAGATAGAACAAGTAAGGAAGATAGAAATAGTTTGCTTTAATTATGGTTATAACTTATGTTGTCATCTTATCTTGCTTTTATGACATGCTATTGCATTTGTGTTCGTACTGTATTGCAATAAATGTGAAAAGACAGATGTGACAGCTTGAGTAGACTACCAAATATGCTCTACTACAACAACTCTTCCTCCTCTTAACATGGCCTTTGTTGTGTGTTCCTGGGGGCAGGGTTTATGCAAATGTTAGGGTTTGTGATGTCACCAGCTTGCCCAGGAAAAAAACTCATTGTAGTCCATATCAGCTGTTTATTGTAGTCCTTAAAAAGCGATTTCTGTAAAAGAAAATATCTCCCTTTGCATTGAACTTTAAGTGTCATAACTTAAGCAGATGTGGTTTATGCTCAAACAGCAACATTACACTAACTAAAGTTAACAAGTGAAATCATAATTAACCACCCCTTTAAATTGCTTGAAATATGATTGGAATCGCTTCAAAGAAGGAAAGTACAGTTAATATGCACGGACATGGCTTCTAATGGTGAGACTTTTTTTTGTAATTAGGATTCAGATTTTTTGGCGAATATATCAGTTATCGGGTTTCAAACATCGAAATAATTGGTTATCAAATTGGCCAAAATGTTCATATCATACACCACTAAATGTTAACATTCATGGAATCTTTACGTCATACAAGCGATTCTTTTAAATTCTTTAGATGATTAAAATGTTCTTCACACTATAGCCAAAAATGGTTCAAGAACTGAAAGATTCTTTGAGGAACAATTATTTTGGAAATGCTGTGGAACAAAAAACCTTTAAGGAGGGCATATAAGATTCATTTTAGTTTCTCCAACGAATCTTAAAGTGATCAGTTCCTAATATATATATATTTTTAATAATCTAAAGAACCTTTTTCAACTATAAAGAACATTTTGTGCAATGGAAAGAGTCGATGAAGGTTAAATGTTCTTCATCAACGCCTATAAAGAACCTTATTTTTAAGAGTATAGCAACCATTTCTTAAGTTTTATCTGTAATTTAGTTGCCAAATTCTATATTTACTTGATATAGACAGTAATCTTTATGCTGACATTATGATTATCTCTTTCATTTAAACTATTGATGACATTTGTCTATTGACATTCGTGACCATTTGCGTGTTGGTCCGGAGCCTTTAACTGGCCTCATTTTATGACCCTTTCTGATCAACTGGACGGCTTTTAAAAGACTGCTGGATTACAAGCCTAACCACTGTTATTCCTGACTGAATCTTGTCAAACATTTATTCAAACATGCTTGCAGCATGACAGTAGGCACGGATACAAGTGCTTTAGCTGTCGTGTGCACATCCAAAGCCAGATTAGACTAGAATGTGTAAAGTGTGTGCGCATTGAAGGAGTGAAAGCCTCTTAAACCCTTTTCGCACAGCTGTGTGTGACGGCAGATGAATGTTACGCCGCCAATATTGAACAGATCACAAAATACTGATAACTGTTTGGACAAGTCTAGCTATTTTAAAAAACTGCAGTTGGGAATTTATTGAGCTGTTTGCGGTGGTGTACAACAACGTCCGAATCAAAAGCAAGAATCGCGTTCAGGAAAATGTTTGTGGGTGCATTGCAGTGCTGTAATTGTTAGCTAAACTAGTCTCCGCCTCAGACGTCACCCATGGACCGTTGGCTAAATGTCTGATGCATATGACACAATTATCTGGAAGCACATCAAGAGTTGCAAAGTCATCATCTGATTGGTTGAGTTCTACAGGATGTCCGTGAGACGTGTATGTTGGGTTCTTTATTGGTCCACCTGGAAACTAATGTTAAGATGCCAAACCCCCTCATGGAAGAAGAACGGCGTCATGTTTACAACTGTGACTAAATGCTGGATTTTCAAAAGTATGTAAAATTTCGCATCTTGTTCCAGATGCATCGGCGCTGCACGGACCGATCCACGTATGATATCAAAATATCGCGTGAGCGATTCAAAAGCATAAGGATTTGTTTGCGCTTGCTGTACTTTGATGTCATACGGCGATCGGTCTGCACAGCGCACACCGATGCATCTCGAACGAGCCTTCCCTCAATGGCTCATGGCTTTATGATCCTACATCGGCATCAAAACGCCGCAAATCCAACGCATTCGTGCAGCTCTCCATGATTTGTATAGATGGAGATTACAATCGAGCAGCTGTTAGCTTGATTAGCTGCTATTTAAAAAATGGAGGTCACGAGTTTGTGTTCTTCTTGTTGATCACGGTAACTCCGCCTCCAGCGGCTGATGCAAGAGGTTCTTACTTCTAGCCCAGCAATGTTTTGGTGCTACTTAAGAACCACTTTTCCTGGCTCGGAGCTGGTGCTTTGGCTGTGGAAAGACAAAGAACCAATTTGAAACTAGGCCCTGGCTCCGAATAAGCACCAGCACTGCCTTGGTAGAAAAGGGGTAACATTGATGTCTTAAGACATGAACCGATCGGTTCAGTATTTTTTTTTTTTAAAGTTTTTTTTACCTCATATCCAGATGAATCTCACCTAGTGTTCACATCCGCTATTACTTCCGTCTGGTAAGGTCAAACTGGCCTGCGCGCATCGGCCGAATGAGGCATCTACATAATATATATCTATGATTGCGCCAGTTCATCTCACAGAAACCGATCGGTTCATGTCTTGAGACATCAATGTGTCATCACGGGCAGCAGGTTTTTGTGCATGTTGTCGAAGCATGTTTTATTTTTTTACTCTCATAGAGTTGTTACCCATTCACATGCATTATGACTGGCAGACTGCAACGGTTGAAGTTAAAAATCTTCATTTGTGTTCTACTGTAGAAACAAAGACACCTACATCTTTTGGATGCACTGGGTCGTCTGGACAAGACGATCTAGCTGTTTTAAGGGGAAAATGAATAAATCATACCTGACACCGCAGCAGTTCTCCCTGCCACAATGTTTAAAGTTTATGGCACGCCCATCTCTGAAATTTATTTGATACCCAAAATTATATCCAAACACCTTCACTTTTAGTAGAGAGATGATTCTGGGTAGAATTAATTCACACGCAATCTCTCTCTCTCTCTCTCTCTCTCTCTCTCTCTCTCTCTCTCTCTTTCTCTAATATGCATTCATATAAATGTAATCTGTACTGTGCTACTTTATCAGTATCTGATTTAGAACGAGACGAAATATGTGAGAAATATAACAACCCATAGACAAAAGAACTGATAAAAAAATATGCTGTTGTGTTGGAGCAATAGCCTTGTGGGCAGCGCTGTCACATGCCATAGCTGAACACAAGCAAACCTGCGTTCAGGCTTATTTGTTCATTAATGGTGTCATCAGCGACTAGTCGACTCGACTTTAATCACATAAATGCCGACTTAAAAAAATCGAAAGACCGTCAACCCCTAGCTTATAGACCTAAAAGGCGCGTCATACGCACATAAGTTTTAATAATTTTATTGTGGACGAAAGAGTGTGTAAAGTCAAGTGATATGAAAGATTAGCCTAAATAGCAGGCAATTTACAAAAACACCGCAGAATGCCACAATTGACCAATCAGAATCAAGTATCCACCAGAGAACTGTGTAATTAAATATGAGCGCTCAGGAATTCTCATGCAGTTCTGTTTCCTGTCCCGAAGCGTGACTCAGGTTAGGGCCGCTGAGATTTGCTTCTACCCATCTGGTGTGACAGGAGTACCTCAGCTTCGCTTGCCAAAGCATGTAAACACGCACACACACACACACACACACACACACACACACACACACACACACACACACACACACACACACACACATAGTAACAGAGAACCACTGAGTGTTTTTGCACTCTATCAGCAGTGATGATAACTCTGTTGCCGATAGTCTGAAAATAAACACACTAACAAAATTGTCCTTCAAAAAGAAGCTTTTTTTGCTGTTTATGCTAAAATATGCTACGTTTTTTTAACGTTTATTTAATAATAAATCTAATTAATTTTGAAATTATTTTTGCAATGATGGCAATAACCTTGTCTTTTTCCTCCTTCGGAATTACAAATCAATTACCTCCTTGCTTTCTAGCTAATTACCCCATGCTTGTGTTTTATTTCTGGGTAAGAACTCTCTGGATGTGACAGCCATCTGTGCCGGCTGCAATTAAAGTGCCAAGACAGAAATACAACATTTCTTTTTCTGTCAACCATCCATCTTGGCATTTTCACCCACACGCACCGCTGTATAATAACATGTGGGCATCTGGCATGCAGTCACATGTCTATAATAGGTTTGGATGGTTGAGAGGTACCTTCATGTATGTAAGCAAAGAATCTCTTCAAGAACCGTTACCTGCTGTATATGTGTCTTTAAGGAGGGCACACCGATCTATAATTCAAAAATCCAAACTCAGCAATAAACATGAGAATATCACAGGAAGAGAAAAAAAAGCGCACAACCATAAATGATACTGGACAATGAACAGACAGGGCTTAATACACAAGGAGAATAGTCAAAATAAGTACTAACAGGGGAATTAAATAAGTAAACCAGAACTTTGGAAACCAAAACAACAAATTTTACAATATGTTTTTTGAGTCTGTCTGTATGGATTAAAAATGTAAGCATTCTTTGTTATATTATACGTTTTTCAGAACACCTAACTGATATAAAATAAGTTTAAGCTGACATACTAAAATTATATTAAATCAAAGATAAAGTGCAATATAAAAAATCATTCAAGAAGCGCATTACAAAATTACTAAAACTTAAAAAAAATGTTTTTGTGAAATACAAAAAAACTCGCCAGCTAACTGAAATCAAAAAGTTTGAGTTGAGGTACTAAAATAAATAAATAAAAAGTGAAATTAAAGTAAATGAAAGCTAAATGGAAATGTTACAAAAACAAGAATTTGCTCAAATTTAAACATTTAAAATTACAATGAAAAATTTAAATAAAATATGAAAAGCCAATTTAACATATGAATAAATAATTGTATAGTATATAAATAATCTTAAAAACTCTCTGGTGCTTCTCCTATTTTATTTAAATTCAATTAATTATTGATATTTTAGTTTTATATTTTTCTTTTATTTAATGATTTGTTTTACTGTGCGTTCACACTAGACACTACTTGCGCAAATGAATCACGCTATTTGCGTGCAGTTGGACGAGTGAACATTTTGAGTTTACTAGCTTCATTCACGCGTGACATTCCCTTCACAACAGACTTCTGCCAGGCAGCTCCTTGGTTTTAAAATACGTGAATAAGCTCAATTTGCCGGCTTTAACTAGCTTGTAGTATCAATAGTTATAGCTCAAAATGAATAAAGAGTGTTTTTTTACAACTTACAAGATTGTCTGACCTCCTCACTCGCTTTCGTCCTTGCAAGATCCTATAAAGTAAGAAGATGTATCATACAGCTCTGGGTATCCACATATGATTTTGTCCTCATTGTTGTCACTATAGAGGAAGCTCCTGATTGGTTAGTGTGGTATCTTTGCATTGACTTAACATGTAAATCACTTGCGCTTAACACTTCATTCACATCTGGTGTGAACGCACCATTAGGGGATTTTATGGTGCTAAATTATATTTCTGAAGTAGTTATAATCCATTTTTTTCACTTTTTGAACGAAGACCTGAAAATAACATTTCTAACTTAAACTCATAAATCTTGAATGCTTTGGTATATTTTTTAAAGAAGACACTTGGCAGATTATTGCTAAAATCAGAACTTGGAAATAAAAGTGAACTTGAAAAAGAAATATAGAATAGTTTAAGATTAAGATATAGAAATTGTTTAAGTTTATTGTTACGAAAAAGGCACAATACTATTTTCAACTTTTATATGAAATGTGTGTTTTCCAAAACATGTTTTACTGTAAAACTGCAAGAAAATCAAAGGCTGAATCTAAACACGTTGTGTTACAAATTTAAATTTGATATTTCAAAAAATTTGCTTTCAGTAAGATTTTGTTTGGGTGCAGTACAAAGCAAATGAGACCAATTTCCAATTAATTTCCAATGCGGCCATTTTTGACCATGGCCAGGACCATTTAACCTTTTCGTATCATGTCCATGATTTCTTTTTGTGTCTACATACCAAGTGCCAAAACCTTAACCAAGTTTTATACCTTTCCGATAAAGTAAAAAATTCTTTAAAAAAAATCAAAGCAAAATTGTTTAGTCAAAAATGACAGAAGAACACCCGAGGGTTAAAAATTAAACACTGCATCAGTTAAGAGTATGGAAATCTGTTCTGGGTTTTTCTAAACACAAGTATATGCATGGCTTTATAAAGAACTAGAGAATCAAAAGATCACTGACTCTAAGAAACAAAAAAAAAATCTTCTTTTTGTAACGTCGCATGTTTGTGTCTTTTTTTATTGACTCAGATGTTCCTAACGGTGTACCTCAGCAACAGCGATAAGCACTTCACCGAGCTTCCCATCACGCCGGAGACGCTGTGTCGAGATGTGGTGGACATGTGTAAAGAGCCGGGGGAGGTGGACTGCTATCTGGCCGAGATGTGGAGAGGATCTGGTAGGTGCTGACTTGCATTTTTGTGTTTTTTTTTTGTTATTGAGAAAGTTCATTCCAACAATTGGTTTGATATGAGGTCATTTTGAAAGCAGTTTATATATATAAAAAAATCTGTCATTATTTGTCTAAATTTACAGTTAATAGAGCAGCATGAACATTCATCAAAGTATCTCATTTTGTGTCCCACGGAAGAAACACCATGTGGGTTTGAAATGATTCGAAGGTCAATAAATGACAGCATTTTTCATTTTCAGGATCAAACTGTTCTTTTAACAAAGTCATTCCAGGAATAAAAATGATAGAAGTCATCTTGCTGCACCTGTCCATGCGACTGTGGTGTAAAGGTGCAGTGATGCATCACTCCAGAATGGATCTTTGCCACCTAATTTGCATCCCTTCTTTCCTATTGGTCGGTTCCTTTTTGTAGAGCGCGTGATTGGTGACAGCGAGCGAATTATCGAAGTACTGCAGCGCTGGGGTCAGCAGAGGGCGGAGGTGCGATTCTTCCTGCGCCATGACCGAGCACCTGGCCACGAGACAGGTGAGAAAGAGAAAAGTCAATGGTCACTGTGTTTTCAAAGGTCACCAAAATCTTTCACACAGTGTGATTGGTTCATTTTACAAAACTGGTGCCACTTTTGTTCCTCATAGGCATAAGTGCAAAAAAATGACATTGACTATATGTTAATGTACACAGCTCAACTTTTGCCTTTTATCATGAGGATGCATTTTTGGTGCCTCTGTATTTCTCTCTCTCTCTCTCTCTCTCTCTCTCTCTCTCTCTATATATATATATATATATATATATATATATATATATATATATAAAACACACACACACACACACACACACACACACATTTTTAAAGGCACATTTTGTGATTTTGTTTATTTAAATATCCAAAAACCACTAGCTCAATGTTATATAGTTTGTTGACTTGTGTACTTACATTATCGCAAATGTTTCCAAGAATGTTTAAATCCAGAGAAATAAGTCATTTTAACCAGGACACTGACCGTGTCTGTGCGTCGCCTATCAATGACATCATACCCACGTTACCCTCAATATTTTGTAGAAACCAAATAATACATGGATACATTCATCGACAGAAAACTACTGATTGTTATTCAGCTCAACACAGTTAGTCTCACTGTTTAAATCTGGTTTTCTTGATTTATCGCAAGCCTTGTTTTACCCAGCCTAATATCGATCTAGCTCACTGCAGTGTGATCTAGTGTCGCATAGTAGCCGCCGAGCAAACGCACAGAGTAGCATTATAACAACTTTCAACACACTCAAATGTATCTAATATGATAAAACAACGCTGCGTTACCACACATACACGAGCAGAAGAAGTCACCTGTGGAATAATAAAGGCAGTGGCTAATTGCACTAACTGCGATAAATGCTATTTACACCGTGTTAATAGCAAATAGATTCTATTTACACAGTGAAAATAACATTTTCTTGAAGATAATTACTATTTACATTAAATTATTTAAATTATATAAACTTTAAATTATATAAATAGTGATAGATGCTATTTACTAAGTGAAAATAGTGATATATTCTATTTACACACGATAAAAGTAACAGTTCTTTGCAATATAAATGGTAATTACATGTAATCTATACTTTATTTTGACAGATACATAATATTTGCACCTCAGCATTGTACATTAACAGGACGCAATAATAACAACGGGCAAATTATTATATTTATTTAAGTGATTAAATGGAATGGCACCTTAAAGTGGCAATAAAATCCCTCCCAAACCTATCACTTAACCCTACCCAATAAATGCTTTTATTATAATGAAACATTAGAACATGTTCTTAATTTTTGTTGAAAATAAATGCCTTTCCGATGTGATATGTGATGAGAAAAGAAAGAAGCGCAAGTTCTGCAAAAGGCGGTTTCGAACCTGTGTTGATCGCGTCAAAACAAAGATCTATTAGCCATACTGATTGCGCCACTGAAAACATTTAATTACGAGTGTTTTTTTTAAATGTTTTTTGGCACAGCCAGGTTTTGTTAGGCGGAGCTAGTGTGAATTGCACCCTATTTGCAGTTGGTGTGAAAAGACCAAATAATAAATGCTCCACTGCTCTTGAGGCATGTGTTGCGCCCGTCTCTCATTAGCAATCACTCCAGCAGCCTTGTCCACTCCCACCCTGCTGTATACTCTAAAGTTTTGTATAAGTGACCTCTAATAAAAATTACATATTGTGCCGTTAAATTGCAGAATGTCTTATTTATTTATTTATTTTGTAACACTTTATTTTAGGGTCCGATTCTCACTATTAACTAGTTGCTTATTAGCTTGCTGTACATATTCATATAAATATATTATTCTGCATGAGCATTAGGGGTGACCCTGAATAGTCGAAGATTCGATGCATCGATATCCGGAGTCTGATTCGACCACCAATCTCACAGTCGAATCTTTGCGGGTGTTATGAAACGAGGATCATACCATCTTGGCAACATGGGGGTGCTCGCCGTGCCGCGCCTTTAAAATTTGAACACTGTTTTTTTAATGAGTTTAGACACATCGACAGCGGCATTCGGCGCCTGTCCGCGGCGACTCAGGAAGTTGTTTAAAATCCTGCCACGCCACAGAGCGACATTTCAAGGTTTTATTTCATTTAAATTTATATTATATTTCCCTCAAATCGTCAAAGTACTGATTTCACCCTGTGCTACAAGATACACCCATCGTGCAGCTCTTCTGTCAGAAGCTGATTCAAAATTAAGCTTGCGCTTATATAATGTGCGCATCTGGTGTGAGATACCTGAGACGTGGTGCTGAGCTTCACGTCCGGCGTGCGACAGTTTTTTGCTCACCAGCCACGGTGGCTAGTGGTTTTCCAAAGTTACTAGCCACTCAGAATTTTCACTGGCCACAATTTTGACTTCGATACCATGCCATATAGATATTTTTAATGTTATCTCATAATTTGACAGCAGGTATATTAGGCTGCTGTCCCTTTAAGACGGAGCACAGATCCATAGTACTTTTACACGTTACGTTCTGTTTACGTTCACTTACAACATAACTGACTGCGTTTATATGAATACTCATCAAGACTGACATTTTGTCTTTATTGAGCTCACTTGATACAACAAAGTCTCTTTTTTTATGTTTGTCAATAGAGAACTGTAATATGTCAACCCTGTTACCGTGATTTTGTATAGTAAACAACTGATAATTTAAAAGGGTACATCCCTAGAAATGTCAGGATTAAATTCTCTTTCTAAGACCTACATCAATGTAATATTTATAACTGTCATACCTTGACCATTCCAAACAAAAAAACGAACTAATCCTTGTAAGAAATTAGCTCTACATAGACAATTTAAAGTCTCTTTTTTGTCACTTTAGCTTAAGTTTCATTACGTCTGTCAGCAGGGAATTGTCTTAAAATGTCAACCCTGTTACCATGATAAACGATAGAAATGTCAGGATTAAATTTTCCTTCTAAGAAGCATATTATATTTCATTATTTCAAATTAACACCGTCAACCCTGTTACCATCAATCCTGTTACCATTCCCATACCAGCAAGTCTCAAAAGGGTTAATGTAGCTTGAGAAAGTGCTGTGCATTTTAATAACACTTATACATATTATTCATTTATTCGAATTTTTTAGATCGAACATTTAAAAAGATGGAATTAAAAAGAGCCCCAATCACTTCCTTGTAGTTTCTATGTCTGATTTTGAATAATGAAGACAGTAGCAATGCGAATGAGTTGGAGAATGTTTGACATTGTGTATTATTCCCTGTATAGTTGGATTAATATCTGTTGTATGGTTGAATATAGACAGGCTCTTTGTCTATGCCAAATGACAGGCCCGTTCGATTACATCCTCTCCCCCCCGGCAGTCTGCTGTCAGTGTGGACATGCCGTTGTTGCAGATAGGCGTGAATGTCATTTCCTTTTATAGGAGACTGTGAATAGAGGGGTTGTAAATTTGACATGATTATGGCTGTGTTGGGGCATGAATTATTTACTGCAGAACGGCTTGTTTTTGTGGGCACGGCCTAAGGGTGGGGGGCTTTGGAATAGATCAGAATGGATCTTTATCTTGTTTCCTGATCGCATCCACACAAAATGGACGATTTTATTTCTCAAAGATAGCTCATCTTCGCTTAAAAGGTATTTTTTAGGTATGATATATGTCCTAAAAGGAAAAAGAAAAGCCAAAACAAATGAGATCTCATACCATGCGCAGTTTGAAACATTGATCTGTTCTGAAACACAAAAAATCCTCAAACAAAACTGCAAATAAAATTGCTTATCCATTTAATCAGAGAAACGAATAAGATAATATTGACATGTACAGCTCATCCTGCAGAGTGCAGATGGTGAAGGAACACCTGTGTGAGAGTAATGAACCAGTGTAGCCCAAACACTGGCGCTTGTGTGTGTGTGTGTGTGTGTGTGTGTGTCCGTGTGTCCGTGTGT